>NC_071291.1:36605000-36905000 GCF_943737925.1 Anopheles nili | reverse complement strand
TACAAAAACCAAAGACTCATCGGGCGGTAACTGGAGTCGATTACTTTCAGCATCCGCTCTGACTGCCGGTCGGGAAGGGAGCGAAGACGTTCGGTAATCCTTTGGCGTCGGGCAACGGTGGGGAGAAGAGAAAATTAATTTAACTTTTCCCACTTTTCACTCGTGACAATTAACTTTCGATATGCCGCCCGCGATGAAGCGGAAAGATGTTTTTATTATGCCGCCACAGTGTGCCGAAGAATGAAATTAAGTCACCGTTACTATCGTTCTGGAGGGTGCGAGAACGAAAAAGGACGTAGAACTGTGCATTTTATGTTTGTGTGTGTGTGTGTGTGTATGTGTGTGTGTGTGGTTTGTGTGCTTACTTCGGCGGAGATGCTTTTTCAAATCGTGACGGGAAGTGACACAAAAAGTCGCTGTCGTTGTGGGCGAAGTTTTCTATCCTTCGGTGGACGGGTTCGGTGCTGAAAGGCTGGAAAATAGGCCATAATTTTGGCACTCGTTGGCCACAGGAGTCTTTCATGCTTCTTAGTTTATCGTTTTCTTTGTGTGTGGAACCAATGATTTGGCACACTTCATGAACATGCAAATCGTTTAAGTCATGCTAGTCTTTGCATTTACTTACCGTAGTAGGCGTTGAAAAAGGTGCATTTTGTTTAAAAAATCGTTGGTGTTTTATTTGTTTTATTATAGTGACGGCCTGGCCGTTTTGTTCTTTAAACTAGGTTCTTTAAACTAGGTTGGAAAATTTCATGATATAAAGGATATAGGGAAGTAGGGAGTCAGATGACAAAGCCGTTGACTGAAACAATCTTATGGATTTCCATTAGGTAGCTCCTATAATTTTCCGCCACCAGGTCACGAATAGGGACCGATCTCGGCGAGTGGTCAAAAAACTGAAAAGAGAGGTGCTATATATTTCTTATAGAAAATATTAGACTCAAAAATTCTTAAGAATATTAAAGAAAGTTGCCAATTTTCACAAACGTTTAATGTTAGAACGGTTTATTTGGCTGCTAATGTGTAACCAAAATAAACATCTCATCCAAGTGTATTTTCTCGCAAAAAGAGCCCAATGTTCTATCCAAACGTGGTGTATTTATTCACGGAATATTCGTTTAAAATGGTGAATTATAGGTAGAACACGCACTGAAAACTGCCCTACAATTCCCACCATCGATCACCCGAACAATGAATCATCGGAAACAGGACTGCCCCAGCTGGCATGATAACAATTGCGCGTGAAAATGCAACCCATTCTACTGAGCCACCCGAGACGGGGAAATGATTTTTCTCCCACGCATCGTCCATTTTCCTTCTCCCGCATCTTTCCGGTTCCACGGGTTACTGAAGAGTCCGTTTTTTTGACCCACTTAGGGTAACACTTACTTCCTGTCTCACGTTCGCGCTCTGTTACGCCTTCGCACACTTCGCACAACCCTCGAAATAACACGAACGTAATAACATTTCGTCACGCGCTGCATTCCGCACAATTTTTGGTGGTCTAATTTAATTTTATTATTTTCCACTCGACCAAACCGAACCCCGGTGCTCGCCCGCTCGTGGCGGATTGGAGCTGGTGCTAATTGCGAATGGGGGCGCTTGCGATACGGGAAGGAAAATTCTTCACCTCCCCCAAAAACCGGGCGGGCGAAAAATGGTCCCTTTCGGAGGGTTGAACTGTTTCTGGTTGAAACGCAACCGGTCGTAACCGGTCGGAAGGAGAGTTGGCATTTGGCGAAAGTGTATCCTTGAGGCTGAGTGAGCGAGACAGCGGGATCCAAAAAGTATGTTTTAATGATCCACTTCCATCACGCGCGGTTGAATGGAACGCAGCTCGAATTGGAGCTCGCCCTGGCGCGAGGAAACGAGCCATCATCGTTCGTCTATCACTCGCACTTAGCGATGCTTCTTCCGGTTGTGCTTTTGTAAGGGAAGAAGCAACAAAAAAAATCACAAAAGAAGTAAAAACCAAGGCGAAATGGACGTTGCTGCGCCGGGGAAAGTGTGTCACTCCTGCCCGATGCCGGTGGGATTGGTGGTTTTTATTTTTCCATTTTCATTTTTAATTTTATTCATCGCGTTCCTTTTCGAGCGAAAGGACACCCCGGTCCCGTGGTGCTTTTGGTCTGGAACCGTATTTCGGCTGTCATCGATGCATTCTCCGCATCTGTCCGCATCGTCCGTCCGACAATAACCGACAATGGACTTGGGGTGGACGTGATGATAAACTGACAGACGGTGACACAAATCACGGTCGTTGAGCGTGTTGGAAAAGGGACGCACACACACTCCCGGAACCCCGGAGTTGGATACACTTTTTCCCCCAAAAGGAAACGGTCTGTTAACAGCTCGAGGGGATGGAATTTGAAGTACCATCTTGCTGGTAAGAAATTTCTCTCCAGCAAGGTTTTCGCTTTCTGTTCGTTCATGGCAAGGCGTCACGTTTGAATATCGCTAATAACAGGATTTGTGGAGCTAATAAATGTGTCATCAGGCCGAAAACGTTTGCTGGCATATTGTAGTTTTGAATATTTAATGTCACTCTTATTTTGTTTACACTGTTTGATGATGTACGGCTCTTGGACTGATCAATTAATGAATGTTTTGAGCTAAAGCTTTTTAAATCATAAAATTGTGAGGATCATTTGATAGCAAGTAAAACAATAGACAGTCGTTAAGAAACTCTAATTTAAAATAGTGTTGGCTCATGTAACTGGCGTGGTGTTATGATAGTGATAGAGTAATAGTGTAATACGCATGTGCATGCAACGCATCATCGTATTTTAGCACCGTTTTTGATCTGATAAACAAAAAAAATACATAAAAACGGGCCTTCTTTTTCTCCTTTGTTAGGGTTTGCTCACCGAACGATGCAAGAGTCCAGCTTACTGGGCCCTCCTGTATGAATCCGTGGCTTAACGGAATGCACCTCAATCTTAGTCATTAACAGGACCGGCAACTATATACCATATGGCCAGATGTGCTTGGATGAAATGAATAGGTAATACATCTGTCAAAAGAAACAGTTAATAAATCTGCATATAGTTTAGGCTCATGAGGCTTCTGAGTTCTGCTATATTAGGCATTTACCGATAATACATGTAGATTCATCAAAAAAAAACTCACTAAAGAGGTAAATTGTACGTCAACCCAATTGTATGTCGAGCGATGAAACCCAATAAAAACGAAAATAAATTTTACTTTGCTATCCGAAATGAAAGGAATTAACGACGTTGCTACGAAACGGTGTGAGAAGACGGAAAAATCCAGGCTTGCTAAGAAAAAAAAGACTTTTGTAGACATCGTCTCGGGGGAGAACAAAATAAAACCTGCTTAATTTCCCGCTGTGACCGTCGACACGTCTCGCCTACTACGTCTTTGTGCGCGCGTTACCAAAACGATTTTAAAGCGGTTTCGAGCTGCCTAAAATCTAATCACCAACGGCGAGCGATGCTCACCCCCACCCAGTGGGGGTGCAAAATGACATCGATATCGCTCCCGTCTGGCCGGTGTCGCGTCGTTACGCGCGCCATTACGCCACCCAAATGCCTGGTAACTTCATTTGGTCCCGGGGGCGGGCAACTTTTAACCATATTTAAACCGTAGTATGAAAGCACACCCCCGCCCCCACCTCCCACCCCACCATGTATGATGGCGGTTGATCGAGAACGTGCACACCGCCACGTTATAATAGCTGACAAATAGCCAGCTGCACCAATTTATGGCGCCCTCGGTGTGTGATGGGTGTCGGCACGAGACCACCGGCAACGGGTAATCGGATCGACTTGCCGAAAATGAAATAACCACGAATTTGGTGGCATTTTCCAGCTGGTTCCGGCGCACGGCCTGTGAAGCTGTGCAGCAGGCACCACTCGCGCTAAAAGCACGCTCGAGCAACGGAAGCGAAGCGTTTCCGGCGTTGTGTCTATGTTGGGGTTTTATATATGTATACTTTCGAACAAAGCAGGCGTGGAAATGGTGGAAATGTGTGAAGCGGCCGGATGTGTGAGAAAAGCAGAGAGAGAGGCAAAAATTTGCGCATCGTTAAATCATTTTTCCGGATATTTGATTAAGCTTAGGCGAGTGTAAATTTTGTTTGTAAATAATCACCACGAGCTGCTAGCAGACGTTGGCGTCCGTAGGCGGAGGAAACCGGAACAGGGAGCCATCATGCTGTGGGAGGCAAAAATTGATTGGAGAAACGAACTACGAGGCCGAATGAAAAGGGGTGCTTTTTGTTTGCGTTTTTTTTTTACTTCTCCCATTTCCACACTTGAATAGTAATGCTGGACACAGCTGGGGATTTTGTGGAAGAGCCACGACCCACGTGCTAGGTCGTGCGAGCAAAGACACCCGACTAGGCGACTTTCCCGGAAGGTTCGCACCGAAAGGTGCAGGTGAATAGTGATTTGTTTGACTTTGGAGCTTGATTTTTCTCCCGGCCCGCACGCCCGGATCGAAGGAGGAAAATTAAAAAAATAGAAAAGCGGACGCACAAACAAACCGGAGGTCCAATCCGACGGGTAAATGTGACCAGCTGAGCCCCATCCAGGTGCCCGGGAGCGTGGCGAAGCCATGCGTAACTGCTGCTCGAACTCGTGTGGTTGGGGGTTTTTGATCCGGGTTTTTTTTGTTTCCTGAAAGTCCCTTTTTGCCCGACGACCGAGTCCGAGTGGGAGTGGTAGCGTGGCCAAATTTTACCATAATTTGTTGCAGAGCCTCTTTTGAAGGTGATTCGTGGGAAATGAGGTTCGCTAATTTATACAAAATTCCGCACCGCATGGTTTTGCAAACAGCTCGCCAAGCAGGCTTGCCGAATAAGGTGAGCTGCTGATTTCTGATTGCTGAAATAGCGCGATGACGATGGTCTAATCAGCCGTTCGTTTTCCCCGGCCAGTCCCACCGGAGGACCAATATTTGCTGGAAACATGCCGGAGTTCCCGTGGTGCCGCCGACAGGACGCTTCCTGCTGACAAGTTCCTAGCGACCCGCGCAACCCGGCAATGGGTTATTGGGTGGACGGTTACATAAGTTCCGTCCCCTTTTTTTTGGTGTGTTCGTTTCTGCTTTTTGCTCGGTGTTTCCCTGGAGGGTTAGGCAAGTCGAGTTATCCTTCGTCAAAAATCTCCCACAAGACGCTCGATGCGAGATAAAAGTTAGTTTGATCGACACATGGAGATGGCGGACCGGTCGACACCATTTGCGGTTGTTGATGCGAGTACAGTGAGAGATTTCATTCCGAGCTCCCAGTGGCCGGAGTTGGGCCCTCATACGTGTCACGAATGTTGACAGCGATTCCCAACGAACACAACCGTCCCAGCGGGGAGTTTGGGGTGGAATTTTAAAAGGCGAATGCGCATTGATTAAAACCCACTGGAGTCGGTTCGCCACTGGGGCGCTGTCGAAAGTTTAGTCCCCCGGCTCGGGGAGTCGATCGAAGCAACCCGGGTAGTGGTTTTATCGTAGCAACAGCACCAGCAGCGACAGATGTCGCCTTCCGGGCGTGGTACATTTTTGTTCAATTAGATTTCCCCACCGTCGACGGAAGATTTCATCGGTTTTGCTGTGGCACCGTTTCGATCTTTCGGTTTGAAGAATCTCCATCGGTTCCCTAGTGAGCGGAAGGGTTGTTGATGTGGTTGGTGATGTCGTTTTTTTTTCGTGTTTATTTTTCCCGCTCATCAACCGAGATCGTTTCGCATCGCCAAGGATGTTTGACCCATCGGGTACATCGATATATCGGGCGCAAAACGAATCTCTGGCGCAAACGAAGAAGACGAAAAAAAAAACCACCAAGCATGGAACGGATGTGGGTCCAAGCGGTCTTAGATAAGGCATCAAATTAACCCTTTTCCGCTTCGGAAATCTACGTTTGACAGAAATTGCGTTAAAATATGACAATCAGTGTGCAAGCCAAATAAGCAGTTTGTTACGCGCCATCCGTTGGTTCGGCTTGGCTCGTGGGATGGACAGCCGGAAACGCTTTTTCGGCCGGTCGATATATCACCGGATCGAAAACTGCCCTTGGATGGGGATTCTTGTACCGTCACTACTAGGAAGGATGGTTGGCTTTATGCTGTATCCGATTAGGTCATGTTTGATGGTGAGGTATTTATTAACACATGTTCTTTTAGTTGGTCTAAAATAACATTTGTTTTTCATTTTACCAATGTCTTACACTTTTGATTTGTTTCTACAGAAAACATGATTTGAAACACTCGGTTTTAGTGATATAGTTTTCTAGCTATATGTACACAAATTATAATTCAAATCATGCCAGTTTGAATAAAATGATTAGAAGAGCTGAAAATTAGCTGAAGCTAATTTGTTTTCAATTCTATTCGTTCGAGTTCGAGTTTTACCGAATGATTCATGAGGTGTTTTCTGATAAATTTACACATTCTTTTCACAAATGGCTTTGTTAACCTTCACAATCCATATTTTTTTTACTCCAACAGATGATGTCTTCTGACATTATGAAGTTTCGCCCAACCTGTCGAAGATGTGCACGAGAGCACACCGAATGATACCAAAAAAACTTTTCAACCAGTCTGGTGCATTCGTTCGCATTTTCTCCCAAATTTTATCACCACCATCCCACTCACAGGGTGGCGAAAACACTATTAATAAACATGGAATTTTATAGAAACCGAAAGCATAGAAACCCCGAGCTGTACGGCTAAATTGATTGCTTTCTGCCAGCTTCACGTTAAACTGCCAATGTCTGACCTCAATCAGAGAAATCTCGTCCCAACCAGCCAGCGTCCGGGCTCGCCCGATACATCCCCTTCCTCCACACACAGGCAGTGCGAGCGCATTCGTGGACACTTGGGGGCCATCCCGACGCCCGGTGACGGCTGCTGCAGTTATGTTCGAGTTGAAAAATAAAGTTCACCCAGCCCCGGCCGCTTTATCGGAATCGTAAAAGTTATCTTAGGCGAACCAGTTTGTGTCACAATTTGACCGAAATGCGATCCCCGGCGCTAGTTTCCCCGGGCCGAGAGAAAAAAAGATGGGAGAAAAACTCGTCCCGTTCCAATCGCGCCTCAGCTGCTGGCGCCCTCTAGCGTCGAAACAGGGCGACCGTTTCGGGTTCTGCTTTATGCGGGTGAAAAATAACATCATCCGACCCGCGGCGGGGGGGAAACGATCGGAAAAGCACGCCCCAAAACCCGCCGGGTGAAAAGTTGTCCGTGCGGATCACACGCCCCGGCGACATGCTTTCCGGTGACGGTGGGTATCGAATTCGATACTGGAGCTGCAATCCGATGCATTTGCTGCACTCCAATTGCACCGCTGCTTTTTCGGGATTTGTTTGTGTTCGAGTGTGCTTTTTTTTTGCTATCTGCTCACCCCGTTTTTCTTCGCCCGTTTTTCGCCCGTTCAGCGCACTCAACCACAACCTTCAGCCGATCGAATCGAGGCCTGAAGGTGACCACGGGACCGCTTTCTTGCGATGGAGTGTGAAAAATGGAGCCACGGTTTGGCCGTTTTCGGATGGCCGCGGGCTGCATGGTTTTTGCATGCTCTATGGCCGGTGTCTGGCGTGTCGCTCAGCCACTGCTTGCGACGGGAGCGTGTGTTTGAAGCTGGAAAACAAACGTCCGTGGCGTGGCGTTGTTTCCGTCCCGGTTGCGCTTTGTGCGGAGGTTTTTGCGGAAATTGATCTGTCTATTTGGCTTGCAACTTGGCTCGGCTAAGGCGTCCAATTTGGGGTGGTGGTTTGGATAAATGGAAGATAAATCACGGCAGACACGGTTTTAATTAACCGGAAACCCGAAGTTCCAAAGGGTGCCGCATGTTTGGTGAGAAGTGCAATGACGTGCAGCTTTTGTGGTATGACAGTGCTTTTGTTTTTGGTCGCCCTGGCAACGGAATCACACAAAAAAAAACACAATTAGTTGTCTGTCTTCTTTCTTTTCTTCGTACTTATCTTAGTGGGTGCATTATTTCTAAATCAATGTGTACCGTAAATTGTTAGCCAATGCACTCGTTGGGAACAAATTCGATGCATGCACACACGCTTGGCCGTTAAGTTCCCGTTATGATAAGTTAAATTATGCGTTAGGAAAGACCGAAACAAATCCAATAACAATGGTGAGTGGAACAGATTTGGTTAAAGTTGTGCTTTTCTTTTGCCCATGTTGTGCCGCATCTTTCATTTCTCCTTCCACTGGTGAAGGAATCTTTTTCCCCGGCCTCGGGTAAAGGACAAACTTTACGGGGTTGGGTGGCAAAAGAGAAAAAAAATCGATCCCATCCCAAACACAAACCGTATTGGGTGGAAATGAATTCCACAGCACACGTCTGGGAATGGGATGCAGCGGGACCTTTACAAGGAACGGACTGGAAGCGACCCGTTCAAGTCGAATGGCAAACAAGTTTAACCCTTTAAGGTCGCCGTGAGCGTGGGCAAACTGAAAAGATTGAAGAATTGTGCATCGAACGGTGCGGGCTGTTATTTGTTTCCCTGTCAGATAGCATCGACTCATCGAACAATGTATCTCCCGATGCGTTTGCCCGAAACGGGTCGCTTCGACGGTGGGCGTCAGCTTGAATTTCAATCCATTGATTGGATCGCAACGGGTAACGCGTGAGGGTTAAGGCCACCATAAAGATCTTCCGGCTTGGGTTCGGTGCAAGGATCCGATACCAGCGCGAGATAGCGCAAGTTTCCACGGTCACAAAAGGGAACGGGATGATTAGTGGAGCTTTTTTTCAGCGCTAGGTTTGGGAGGCTCGGTTATGAGGAAGCTGATGCTCGTTTGAAATCTCCTTTATTTAATCTTGGCAAGCAGGGGTTATGGCAGCCCGATCGTATCCGAGTGATAAGAAGAAGATGATGAAAAAAAAAAGTGAATGGAAGGAAATTTTATTCACCGCCAACCGTTGGTGGTTTTCTTGTAAGACGAGGATTCTCCGCTTTGCATCTCATATCCTGCATTGATAGTGATTCTGAGGAGAAGTAAAGGACTCGCTGTGGGCGAATAACGTAAAACTTCCTCGCGAGTACCCGATGGTACCGACCCGGTCGGTCCAGTTTTTTATCACTGTTTACCTCGTGTCATTTTCTTCACCAACAGAACGGCTCCATTGTACGATTGCCTGGGAATGAGTGGTTTATTTGCGTTTTTCATCGGTCGGCGTTTGTTTGTGCGTGGGTGAAATAAAACGAGAACCTGCGAGGTTGTGGGTAAAACACGGACACAAGCTCAAAAGCTCGAAAAAAAAACTCTTCTGCACATTTGCTGCGCAAAAATGCAAAAAAAAAAATAAAAGCTCACCCTGCCCGATCGGATCCGGTCGCTCGTTACCTAACCGGAACCGGAACGATTGCAGCCAAAAACCCTTTTTGGCCCATTCCGCTGAATCCTTTAGGCTGGCACGTCGTCAGTTCGGTGGTGGCCACGGGATTAATTGAAATGTTCTGCCGAGAACGAGGGGCTTTCTTTGGGTCCGTAAATCCGAGCCGTCAGCAACGAGACCCGAACGATCGGAGATAGCCGTGGGATCGACTTTCGCCGGCCAACTGAGCCGTTGAGCTTTGAATGGGAACGATTCTCTTTGGTTTTGGTGTGTTTTTTTTTTTAATATCATTTCGGTTTATCCAAATGAAGAGCAGCTCGGTTTTTGAATTCACGCATTATGGCCGCAAACATGGACCACGAGATCGATAGTTTTGAAGCGGGTTTTGGTGAAAATCTAGCGAGTAAAGTGTCATAGCAGAAACTTCACCAGAAATCGGAATGGAACGGATTGATTGTACTATTATTTTTTTTTTCGTACAGTTTTTGCATGCAATACTTTGATGTAAATTTGGGCCGTTGATGTTTGTTTCGATAGCCGAATGAAATGAAAAGATGACACAACATTTGCACACCATCCTGGACGGGTGGTGGCCTTTTCTAAATCATACCCACCTGCGTCCTCATGTCATAAGCGCAAATAAGCGCATGTCTGTTTGCCGTGGCGATGTGTGCCATTTTATTTGTTTCATTATTCAAATTAATAATTTCAAATTGCGCTTGCCGTGGGTATGATGTTTTCCAACAAACACACGTTGTTAATAATTCCGCGTGCACTATCAAAACCGTCCTATGCGTAAAACAATTCAAGTTGTTTTTTTTCGTCTTCTTATTATGATGACGAATACTAGCACGCTCGCAGCAGCATCAGCCGTGACGCAACCGCCGACTGCCATTTCCCATTTGTGTTCATACCATTCGCGGAGGTAAATATGCGCACATTCCACGGTTCTAGCCCCACGCCAGGGCACAACGCGGATGAAATGATAATAAATGTTACACGATTGCGAAACGGCAGAGGGCTGTTAGCGGCTCCATTTCCCCGAACGCTTTATTGCAGTTTGCGCGTGGTGGATATCTCCGTGGAGGATTTGTGCATCGTGTATGAGCGAATGAGCAACAAGTGTGTGCGTGTGTGTGGGTGTATTTTTCCCCAGTGACACAGAGCATGTCCCATGTGCATGGAAGGAGAAGTTCCCCTCGAAAAAGAAAAAAAAACCCCATGCGCTAATAAAGGACACTGCACAAGCGCTCGTAGTGAACGATTCATTCCCTGTAGACTGAGCTTGTTTGGATCGAAAGAATGAGCTGTCGATCCTTTCCGGGTGTCGTTTGCCTAATGCCTCCACCATGCTGGGCTGCTAGCTCGGGAGCTTGAAAAAGGAGCTCCATACTGAGTCCCGAACACCAGTCGTTATACACTTCTGTGTAATTTGTGCGCTCGTTGAAATACGGTCCATGGCATTTTTTTTGTTTGCACATCTTGACGGCGCACGTTGTTTCGCTTGAATCGGTTCCGAGGGCCTCCCCCAGCTCCACCTGCTCCGGTCGGGCAATCAATCAGCGCATCAGCAAAGCTTTGCATGGCGGGTTCACTGGCGGGAGATATCTGCTCACTCGTGGGAAAATTGGACGCCAAATTTTGGATATTTTTAGCGAGCACTGGTGCGTCCCCTGTCCCCCTCTATTATTGCTGGATTATTACGCTCGAGCGATTTGCCTTCCCCCACGACCCGGAGCAAGACCCACGGATCCCGTGAGGGTTGGAATTGGAATTTTCCAGCCGTTGTAGGGAAGGGGAAACGCCACAGCCTGCGGTGTCGGTTTTAAGGCGCACGCAGAATAACGCCGGCCGAACATGAGCAATTTTGCCGGTCGGCTGTTTCATAACGTGACATTCTTGGCCTTCATTTCGGTCGCGAGGCTATACATACTGATGGGCAATATTTAAACCGTACACATGCGTGTGTATGTGTGCGTGCGTGTGTGTGTGTGTTTGTATATAAAGCACTTTGAAGCTCCGCAGTTATGGCAACGCTGAACAGAGCTGAACGCTCAATACCATGACGAGGATAATCCCGAGGGTGCCTGTGATGCTTCCCGGCGTGGTTTCCTAGCTCCTGGGCGAGGATACGCCACTCGAAATGTTCCACCAACCATCCCGGGCCCCGTCCGGGATGCACAAAATGGAAGCAATTTACCGGCAAAATGTGCGCAAAGTACACTTTGACGACTTTAAGCGAACGTGCGCGTCGAAAAGCCGTGCCGCCCGTTGCGCCTTTCGAAGTGATTTTGAGAATTTTCAACCGCACGTAGGCGAGAAGAAGCCGATTGCTGGCAGAAGATTTCGATCGCCCCCGAAAAACCAGGAACACTGTGAAAACGGCCCATCGCGTGGGCGCAATGGTAATGGTGTGGGATGGGTGTAGTGTTATAGCGTCGCTTCTATGGCAGGAATCGAACGCATGAAACCCTGGTGCTGTGTGTAAGGAGCTGCTGCGTTTGGGTGGCAGTTTCGCATTGGGAGCGTTCGATTTTATGGAGATAATATCCCTCCAGCGCACATTCATTGCAGGCAATGCCCGTTCAATGCCCCCCCGAGTGGCCGCGTTCGCAAATAATTGCGTGCCCTGTTTACGCCTTCGCACGGAAATGCGTTGCGTGCAGGGTGCGTTTACCGGGTCCATTCATCGTTTTCCGTTTATGCTGGGCACCGTTAACACAGTTCGTCCTTCCGGGTACGGCCGGTGGAGGTTAAAGTTCGCTCGAGAATACATGAATACGTTTTGCATAACTTTGGGCGCATAAGTGGGTAGCTTCTTCGCTCGAGTTTGGTCGCACTAGGTGGCACAAGGCGTGTACTTTGTTACGTGAGCTTACAGCTGCTCTGCGTAACTCGTGCAGTGAGCCCTTCCAATCGATGGGAAAGAAAAGAATAACAAGCGGCTAGCACCGTTCTTTATCAGTTTCCCGGCGATCCAACGGCCGGTGTGGGACGGCAGCGATTATGGGGATTTTAAGCACAAACATCCACACCCGAGCTGCCCGTGGCCGGTGTTTTCCGGTGGAGTCGTGTTCAGATTTGAAACCGGCAAGTGGTATATGTATATTAATAAACTGCAAACTTTTGAGAGCACGGCTAGAGACTAAGCTGGGCGCCAAAAGGTGTAAGCCCAAATACTACGAATCAAAAACATGCATTCAGGGCCAGGATGCCCTGAGCTTAATCGTCGGATGTGTTTCGATTTTTGGACCCCTTTTTAGTCATCCTAGCGTACTTTTGATAACAAAAAAAAACCCCTTAACGACAACGACAATGAGAAATCGATGCACTCTAGGCCAGTGCACAAAAGAACCACTCTTGATGGTTCCATGTCAGTACCTGTGCTATTTCGAGCTGATGCTGATGCTTTGCATTTTAATGAAAATTTTGCACGATACACCTTTGTTTGCACGTTGGTTTATTTCACTTCATCATGCACAGGAAGCGTGAGTGTGGCTATTGTTGCTCTTAATTGAATTTGAAACAATAGAGAGAGAGAGAGCCTACACGAACGCTTTGGGTTACTGAAATGAGTTTTTTTGTGCTTGTGAGATTAGAAGGAATCATAAAGAAAGCAACATAAATATCCATGCCTCCGCAACGCCGTTTATTTAGGAAGTCTATTAAAAACTGTTCAAAAAAACCTACCAATACTAGGCAAGCAAAAATGGCTTTGTCTGGTACGCAATACTATCAAAAGAATATTCCACAAGCGATCTGAAAGCGTTCAGGACCTTCTGCATTTGACGATAGGAAATCACGGCTGGGCATAGGTTCGTTCAAAAGCGAATGCCAGATTATCTAAACCGTTTTCCAGTCCGGTGTGGCTCCTGGGGCGGCCGGAGAGAAGCAGCAATCTTGGATGCCGGCAAAAGAGTTTCCACCGATTGTCTCGCGAGTAAAAACCCACCACCCGCCAGGGAGGTGAACTCTATTCGAGCGGTTTCTCATCGGCGACCGTGGGCATTTCCTTGAACTTGAGGATCACACTAAGCTGGATGAATTGGGATGCCCTCTAATTTTAGCTTTTCGCTCAACCGTGCCTCTGTTCGGCCTGCACAATCCTGAAGTGTGACCGGGCAGTAGCTCTTTTTTCCTCTTTTTCCCACAACGGCAAAAGCTAACAGATGAGTCGTTAAAGAAGCTGGAGAGCGCCGGCATGCCTAAACCAAATGATAAATTTGCTCCATGATCCGTAGATTTACTGCCTCCGCAGATGGCCGGTTGCGTTGTCGGGACCAGCGACACACGCTCGGACGGCTTGTCCGCGTGTCATTACCGGCCGAACCGGCCAACCGGAAGTGCCTTGTGGTGAGCGAGGTGGCACGAACACCAAGTCCGGTTCGCACCAGAAAGATGATGAGCTAGCCCGGCGTGGACACAAGCAAGGATGAGAGAGAAAGAGAACGAGAGAGAGAGAGAGATGGAAATAAAACGAGAGAAAAAAAAGCGACAAACACCCGATGCCGGGAAAAGCAAGCAGGACTCGAGTAACCGCGGCCGTTCACGTACTCGAAACGTGCTGACAGGTTTCCGAGGGTGCAAATCCTCACATATTGACCATAAAGTGTGCGTTACGGTCGCCCGGCTGCTCGCACCATTAATGAAACCGTTCGTATCGGATGTCCTTTGGTGGAGGTGGCCACTGTTCCAAGAAGGAGCGGTTGGGTGAATGAAAACAACAAAAAATGAATTAGCGCAGATAAAAAGAGCGGCCGGCGTTGGTTGAGTGCCGATAAGGGGGTCGGCCGGCGAGAGGACACATAATTTTTTGCTTAGTTAGAAACCGTGATTTATTTTGAGCAATTCTCGCAAACACTCACGCGACGTGATGGGCACGGGCTTTTTGTTGTTGTCATTGTTATCTAACGATTTGTGTACCGACGGTAAATTCATTAAAATATTTTAATATTGTTTGCATATGTGTAATCATTCGTTCTGAATAAAAAGTGTCTCGAAATGTAAAATAAATCAAATAAAACATAAATAAACTTAGCAAGGTTGGTAGCTCTGAGTAAATGTTATATCTTTATAAAATCAACAAGACAAGACAGATTGGTTTTTTATTGTTATAGCCAAAAAGCAAGAATAACAATATGTATAAAATATTATTTTTTGGTATATAAATTACTGAGGTTTTTGTTCTTCATACACAGCTTTTCATATCATCGAATAACAATTGCAAAATAATAATCAAAATCAAAAGCTAACTTACTTTAAATTGTGTCTAATGACATGTTTACATAAATAAATTAATATTATTTGATATTATTATAATATTTAACATAAATCCCCTCTTGACTCACTCGTAAAATAACATGATAACGTGAGTGGTTTGATTTAGAGCTGCTATTTACTTTTCCATTCTTGTTAGCTTGTCAAGTGTATACCATACTTTATGCAACCATACGTGATGATTAAAATCCTTTGGTTACGACTTTTAAAGATCAATTAAGGATATTTATAAAAAAATATAGAGTCGACACAAGTTATATTTTACTACTTTATACATTCCTTATATAAACAGCAATCTCAACCACGTTCAAGTGAATTGTTTTAGAAACGGATTGCAGGGGAGGATTTCATTCGCCGGTAAATCAAAAATGAGCTTCGTTTATTTCGTAGCTTACTGGCTCCCAGCTCAAGCGCACATAAGTTGACTGCCAAACGACGCACGTGAGGAAATATTTTCAACGATTTCGCCTGCAAAACACGACCGTCTCCAACAGATGGGTTTTTGTTAGGTCACCCGTTCGCAAATCGTATTCCTAACCGATAAAAGGAAACCAGTCTGCTCCGTGGCACGAAGGATCTCGCACAGAGCCTTCAGCTCCATTCGATCCCATTTCCTTCTTTCGCCTGCGGAATCTGAAGGCAGTTCAACATTCAAACTGCCAAAGCAAACGCTTGTTGCGCTTGAATATGTGTGTGTGTGGGTTTTTTTGGTGTTCTTCCTAGACACTCGAACACGGCACACACGTACACGCTAGCGAGAACGCGCGCACTTAGCATGTAATTCTCGTTGGCCTCTCTATCGATCGTGAGCGCGTTGGCTTTATGTGCCGAGCTTTTGAAGCAAAGCACATAAGAAGCAACAAAAACGGAAGCGAAAAAAAAAATGAGAAACAACGCTACAGCTACATTGACCACGGAGCTGAAACGCTGAGCGGCATGATAATAGCTGTGTCATTAGCTTAATTTGATGACTTTCTGTAGTACGAGAGGCGGCGTCGAGATTTGCTTCCGCCCGCGCGCTGCAGAGGAGTGTGTTTTTCTTCGGAATTCGTTTGCCCGATCGGGGTGGAACGTTTGATCGGGTGCGCATTTACTTTGTTTCAATTTGTGCTACACCCCCCACCCACACACGAGTGGGGCTGGGTGAGCTTGAGGAACACGCGCTTTTACTCCTGGAGTGGCCATGGCACCCAAGCCTTCCGATTGGCGAAAATGTAATGCTTTAATGCGATCAGACGAGCCGCCAGCAGGCGTGGGCCAAAGCACGGCGATAACGAGCTGTGACGTCTTGAGGATATCTGGTTGCGAATTGCTAGCATTCCTGGTACTGTGGAGTCAAGAACGCCGAGCACGCAGTGCGGCCGAGTTCCAGTGAATTGAATTTCGGCTACCGGGAAAGTGAATTCATTTCGCAAACTGCGCCAACTCGCGGCAGGGCGTTCGATTTCAAGCAATTTTGTGATGTCTCGGGGAAAAGTTCACAAGAAATCCGGGCAGCTGGTGGGAAGGCAGCTATAATTGTTTCACGAAGCGTTTGCGCTTAATTTGGAACGTGTTTTTACTAACCTGCACAGTACTGGTTCCCGCTCGAAATACAATCAAAACTAACAGCGATCATGAGAGTTCGAGAAATGGTCCAAAGTGGCAGAGGCTTGTTGATTAAACTAGCGAAGCCGGTGATTAAAATGGTTTTTTGAATGACTTACCGAGCATAGAAACCTTCCCACAAGAGCTGTTCATGTGCCAGTCAATGATGAATGCCTAGTGCGTTATAAATAGCACGTAAGCATTTTACATCTTTAGCGAAAAAAAGAAATCAATATCAACTTATCTTGCTCCTCCGCTGGCACGGGGTTAATCAATAATCATAAGAAAAATCGGTCAGGAAACGTCCGCAAGCCCTGGAAAGTATCGCCTTAACCCTCGCGCGACCCGTAGCGTAATTATCGATTTGCCCTTGATATTGAATCGCCCAGCACGCGGGATGGGAAAACGCAAGATGGAGGCGGCCTTCGAGCCCGGCTTATCTTCATCCTTTCCGTCTGATGGATCACCTCGGGTCTGGGTTCGGCAGCGAGTTCAACAAGTTTTTTTTTATGTCACGCCTCCCAAAGCCAACCGGTGAGTAATGGCCACGTGCCCGCTGAATATTTCTGGCTCCGGGAACGTGCTTTTGGCCCATTTTGGTCGTCAAGGCGAGAGCGAGCGAGAAAGCGAGCGAGATAGAACGGTTCCGTTGAGGGTAGGAATCTAAAATAGAAGACTTAATTTTATTACAAATGGCCACCCATTAATCATCATCATTGTCACCGGCATCAGCGGTGCGAGTTCGCGTGCCGTTCTCCCGCGGGTGACACGTGGAGTCAAATTTTGGCCAAAGGCGTGTCCGGGGCCTCTTATGGAAGCTGGACGGTCACCATGGGAACCACGCGAGCCGCTGCTCAGTATGACAGAGCAGGTCACATACATCATCTCGAACGTTCAGATTTCGTCCGACCGAAGTAGGCGATGTTTTATTTTATCTTTCGCTTTTGTGTCCTTTTGCTTCGCGAACGATGGAAGGTGCTTGTTCAAGTGCAGTAGTGTGTTCCGTACGTGCTCCACCATATGCAGCCAGTGCCGGGGGCTCAGCAAACGCAGGCGGAAGAAAAATAGAAAACATTTCAAATCTCTTAAGTAATCAGTTGTATCGATCGTTTTTCTTTCCGTTCAATGCCGCCTCCTTTTCAGGCGTTATGTGTGCGGCCTTCGTCTGTGGTAAGCATCCCCCCCCCCGCCTTTTTCTTTCCTCCATCTCAGCTGAAGGGGTTTCGGGCTCTTAGTGGTGGCGGCAATTTTCGCTATTTCATCACCGTCATCATCATCATCTGTCTTATTCCGGGCCCGTGCCCGGTAATGGTCACCACCGCCACGATCAAGTTCCGCCTTTCGACGTTCGCACGGGCGTCGAGACACGCTTGATTGGTGCTATCAATATTATTCCAGCGATGCGGGTGGGTCTCGAGCGCAACGGAAAGCGGGTTTGGGTTTGGGCAACCCCTTTTCCTGCAGCGCCATGTTGCTTTGTGTGGGAATTTCAGCCTCCTCCATCTCCTCCGGCCGTTTCCCGAGCATCCGCGCCATCACGGAAGGACGATTCGCACGACGACCAGAGCAGGGCAATTCCTGCTTTTCCTTTGAGATGCTTCCGTTCGTGATGGGTCGGGGTGAAGAAAAGCAAGGAAGCAAGGAGGGGGAGGGAGAGCCGGCAAGCTAGACAATGATAGTGTGCGTTGGTTACTGCGATGGGGGTTGAATTGAATTAGGGTAGGTGAATGAAATGCGGCCAGTAACCAGTGTGTGCAAGTTCAAGTGCTGATGGCCGATGGCTTCGTCGCCATTTTCCGGACGCATTTCCGACGGTCACGGTGAACGGCCTGTCCGCTCGTGCACCCCCTGCCACCGACTTTTCAATCAAAAGGGAAATGATGGATGGCGAGGATATTTTTCCACCAGCAGCGGACCAGCATCAAGGACGGTAGCACTTCATCGGCTTGCAGGGATCGATAATCATCAGTCTCGTGACGAGACTCATGGTTCGGGAATGGTTTTGTACGTACGGCGAGTGGTACGACCATCGGTGGAACCGAGCGTACGTTAGTGTGCGTTGGTAGGGGTTTTCCGTTTCCACCCCATGGCCGGCAACTGCACTGGGACGGGATTTGTGGCGGATCCGACTGGGTACCGACACGCGCAAACCGGTGGCAACGATGACATGGTGCTTTCGAGTCTTTGTTTTGACATTAGCAATAATCAATGAGTTTGTAGTTTTCCCGGGTTCCCGCGTTGGGTGCCATATTTTTTTTTCATCCGCTTCATCTTCTCGGTGGGGCAGGGTTGCCAAATTGCTGGACAAGAGGATACGATTGACCAGGATTAGGTACGATTAGGTTGAAGCCCGCTTAGGTTTAAATTCGTGGTGCTAGACTCTTTTGGTAGGCTAAACTGTTGATCTGTTGCGATGTGGTTTTTTTTGCTCTCGAGGCAACGGCCGTGACACAGTGATCGATGTTTAATTTCATCCCTAGCTGGGTCATTTAGGATAGTAGAATGGAATAGGAGCTTTTGAACGTTGGTTTGGTGTTGTGTGTTTGTTTGATTTACGATTCAACAAGTGTATAAATTTTTATTTGTGAAAAGATTTTAATTTATGCAATTGTTATGGATTTTTGTGTGTTCAGATTTTTTTATTTTTTAAAAACTCTTCTCCAGTAATATAACAATTGATGCGCAAAGTGTTAAAAATAATTGAATACAGTATGAAATGTTATGAATTTTTTTGAAAATGATCCAATTGATTGAAACCACCTTTTACAGGTTAATTCAACATTAAATCATAGGAATTTTCAAAATCTTGCAAAAACCAATGACAGATATAAGATAAAAAAGCAGTTACAGATTATCACGTTTAAAGCGTCTTTCTTCCTTCAAATATTGAAGATGTTTTTATTCTATGAAATGTCTATGTGGCGTGTAAAACATCACGTTATATTGTACTAGCGTTACTTGCTTCTCAGAAGCAATCGTGGTAAATTCCGAGCTCTTGTTTTATTTTCATCGATTTGTTTTATTTATTTTCATGCCTATGTTTGTTTACATTACTGTGAACAGCAGCAAAAAAATCGATGCAAATGGTGAATATTTTAGCGAATTCTAAGTAATTGGAATCAAGCTAAGCCCGCAAGATATTCACCAATGGTTGTCAAACATTCGGTTTCCGCAAAGTATTGTTTACAGGTTCTTCGCTTCTTCGGGTTCAAGCGTTCATTCGAGCGCACTAGCGGTTCTTTTGAAACACTTCGACTTGATTCTAAAAGATTGCTCCTTCCTTAAAGCAGCACTACGGTGGCATAAAGAAATGTGTGTCATCCAACCGATGGCTCCACTCATAAACTCCACCCGATCTACGTTAAAGAGCTCCATAAAACGTGCCGTCGGTTCTCGGACCACCGATAAATACCGTCCGCTTCTGGTCCTGTAGCGTCCCGGTGGCGTTGAGCATCGTACGAAATCCGTCCGGCGAAAGCGAGAAGCCTCACAGCGGGAACCTGGCGCTCCTTCCGCCCACCGGAAGCTTTCAAACTGTACCAAAAGCTGATGGCGAGCCGTCACAATACAGGCAGCTCTCCATTCAACGGTCGAATGGGTTCCGTCGCAGACCACCTGCCATTCCTGCCGGTAGGTCGCTTTTCCCCGTGGCATGCAATCGATGGAATTCATTTTCGAACATGGCCACATCTGCTGGCGATCCACGCGAGCCTCGGTGAGCGAGCCCTTTCCATGCCTGTGGCCGCTCGGTTCGGTCGGGTGCTGCCAAAAATCTGCCTCCTGCTGGGCTAGGCAACGTGTTGCGCTTCGGCTGTTGTTTTGCTTGCTTTATCGCGTGTCCTGCCTCCCATCGCACCGCACGGTGCTGGATCGTTTTTTTCGAGTTCGAAAATGAACTCTTGCGCAGGCGAACGGCTGTCAAACGAGTTCATCCGTAGTGTTCATTGGTCGGGCGCTGGAAAATGGGCGTTCATCGTCTGCCGAAGCTTGCTCGGGCTAACGGACAATCGGGGTTTTGAGCTTCGGTTTTCCACCGTGAAAAATCCACCGCACCACTCGGCCATCCCCGTGGGAAAGGCATCCAGCCTCCCTGCTGCCGCCGTAGAAGGATATGCCTCGGCTGTGCCACGCCAGCCAGCCTGTCTCCGGCCGAGCCCGGGGTGGAAAAGCCCGAATCCTGGTCGTTTCCACGAACGGCACAACCGTTTTGCACGCGTTCCGACCGCTCTCGGGGATGAGGCCCGATGGTAAAGCTCACCCGCCACCAGGCGCCTCCACCGGGCGCCTCCACCGGGTGGGATCGCGTGGTCGGACGGCAACAAGCACATCCGCTCGGAGTCAGCCAGTCAGTCAGTCGTCGGTTCGGCCAGAATCCGTTCGAACACGTTCTGCGCTCTACCCGGAGCTCGGGTTTTTCTTCCGTGCGTTCGAAAAAAGGCGATACCGTTCTCGGGGCGCGTAGTTTTTTCTTAGGTCGATTGAAGGGCCGCAAAAAACGAGTAGGAAAAGAAGTACGCAAAAAAAAAACAGGAGAAATCAACGATGCTGCAACCGTGAGCAAGTGCCCGTTGGCGTGAGGTGCGATTTTTCCCGTGTGAAAGCAACTCCCATCCCGTACCGGGAGTAGGCCGAGTGTTACATGAGGGTGATTGTTTTATTTTTGCTCACCATTACTTTAACTTCCCTTCTTTTCATCGGTCGATTGGCATGTGCGTAGTGGTTGTGCGCTTCTGCGAATGAACAGAATAAAAAAAAACTCTCCAAGTGTAAGACAACCAACAAAGTAGAAGAAAAAAAAAGAGGGTCCAAGTGTGTCGTGACATCTTCCGAGATGAGGTGGAAATTGCGTGCAAAGTAGGCGAGTGATAATTCGCCCGAGCATATCAGGTGGCATACTGTGATGCGAAACAACAAAGGTAGAAAACATGGCCGGTTTTCAGACGAAATAATGTTGAAATGAAACGCAGCATGAAAAATTAGCTCACCACCATCCGAAAGCTCGACGTGGTGTCTCGTGCTGGTGGTCCTCAGTCCGATAAACCGAGCAGGCAAGCAAAAGCGTGCCTAATGAAGATGACCCAATAAAAGGCACGGGTGGCGTGAATGGCGTGACGATGATGGGCACAAAATGGCCGGCTCGCGAGCACGAAAACCCCGGCTGGTTGCACGACTGTACCGTAACGTCCGTGCCCGTTTTCAATTATGTATTATGTAATGGACCGCCGCGGTGGCCAGGGGTGAACCCAGGCGGATGCATCCGGGAGGACCCTTGAAAGCTTGGCTGCCTCTCCGGGAGATGCCATCACGCACGTGCCTCGTTAGCTGACGGTTGATGGAGGCGCCCGGATGCTGGCTCGATGCGGACGGAAAGAAGCGTAATTTCCGTACGTGTGTAATGCCACGTGGCAGTGAGTCTCATGTGCGGGCCACCTTCCCGTTAGTCTGGTTGTTTTGTCCGGGTCACTATGTGGGTGAGGGGTGTGCTTACCAAAGGGGCATTTGAGGGGAAGGAAGACCACCGGACGTCCACTTGAAGTTAAGCGGCAGAAATGCGCTGACTTTTCACCAGGCCAGCGTGCGAGGTTTGCAAACGAGAACGCGATAATTGTGCCACGACGCGCTGCGGAGCAATGAACAAGTTTATTAATAAAATAGCACACGTAAACCTGCAACACAACACTTGCACAGCGCGCCCTTGCGAAGAAAGGCTGCAATGCGCGTCCGTACCAACCCACTGAGGCTAAACCCACTGGGGAGAAGTAAAACAAACAACTTCAACCCGCGACGCGCTGGCCCTGCGCCAAAAGGGAAAGTGCTGGTTTGCGAAACGGTTGCAGCTGGCGGTTCGTTCCATCCATCGACCACGGGTTGGCATGACGCTCCTTGTGGCGGTAAAGCTGGTGTGCGTGGAAAACGGATGCTTCTTCTGCGGGTTTTCCCCTTTCCCTCACCGAACACGCCGTTTTTAATGTATTCAAATTCGTCAAATTTGGGCCCCGTTTCGGTAAACGGTTTGATGGTTTTTTTTGGCGCGCAAAAAACAACCAGCTTGTGACGCGGTTTTGTCAACTCCTCCCCGGGGGGCCAAAACTCGTTCCCTTCGGCCTTCGTTCGGTGCTTTTTATAGGGACAAACAGCCACCGTGTGGTGGCCTGGCTGGGAAAGGGGGCAAAATAAATAAATAACACAAAATAACACCAGGCGCACCAGACCACAATGGAGTGGATAAAAAACAAAACCGTACTCAAAATTCGTCAACCCAATGCCCGAGGCATCGAGAAACGGGCCTCCTGCTTCCCAGCTACAGCCGTGCGATTCTGCTGCTGGGCATCATCGGTACCGGGGATCGGTGGGGAAGGACTTAACCGGTGGAGAAAAACAATAACCCAATAATCCTCGATAGCTGCTCGCCTTTATCCGCCCGCGAACGCGAACGGAAGCTGCTCGAAATAGGGATGGAGGGTTGGCAAGAAATCAACACCAGTAATGGCCGCGTTCGAGTGGGAGAAAGAGTAGCTGGATATGGGCTGGATGGGGCGAGAACAGTAACGGAAAAACGATTGATGGTGAAAATAAAAACACTCGAAATCGCAGAAACAAACAATAAATTTCCGGAACGAAACGCGCTCGTGAACCGGTCGGTGGATGTTCAGAGGGGAATGCAGGAAAAGCCACACGAACGGAGAGGAAACGGAATAAATCCTCTTTTTCCTCTTCCCTCGCAAACCCTACTCGGCAACTTCAGCTGAGGCGCGGGTAACGGCCATGGCGCGGAAATGAACTGACAGTTTCCATTCGGGCACTTCATCTTGCGGTTGTTTTTTTATTCTCCCCATTTTTGCTGGGACCCTTTTTCTTCGGGACGGTTCTGATGCGGTGGCAGCATATTTTGAAGCTTCGCTCATGATGGACCATTCGTGTGTGTGTGTGTGTGTGTGTGTGTGTGTGGGGAGGTGAATTTGGCAAGTCTGCTTTTTGCCTTCCTCGCAGCTGACCAATGCAAGAACGAACATCGGTGCAACGAAAACTTTTCTCGCGAACCCGGTATGTGCGGTCTTATGAAGCTTTGCTGGGGGGCTACGAACGAAGAAATATATACGATCGATACGATGGCTGGCGCGTAGGTGTGTGCGCTCCCAATTGGCATGAAGAAGAAGAAGAAGAAGAAGAAGGAGACGCAGAACAACAGATAAAAGATGGGGCAAACAAATGGTTTGAAATTTTCACCAATCGATACCAGCCAGACCGAAGCGGATGGGCCGCGATCGATCCTGACGCGCCCTGCCAAGGATCCATTGTCACTTCTTGTTATCTTTGCAACGGGTTCGGTGTGTTCATTCCCCTGCTCTTCCCTCTAGGGAAACGACCTCTAGGGCTTCGTGGCTTCATGCGGGAAGGGGGATGGAAAGCCACATCTCACCTCGCGACGCTTTGCGAGCGCGCATTTCCACCCGAAGTGAAGTGTTTTTCCACGGTTCGCGCGGCGAAAAAACAAGACAAACAAAAGCTGAAAAGCGAATAAAAACGGAGCGAAATGTCCCAGCGAGAGAAAAACAACCATGGTGCGTGTGTGTATGTGTGTGAGTTTATTTTATTATTATTATTTCGCGCCTCCAGAACCATATTGTGGAGGGAGAGCAATGAAAAAAAAAATTAACAAAAACAAAACGCACGAGTAACACGAGAAGCATCGTAAGAAAACCTGGCGCTTTTTATGTACGTGTGTGTGTGTGTGTGTGCCATTTGACCAGCAACTGACGATGTTGCAGGACTTTTTATTCTCATCGTTTACCACACCAACTCCATCAAATGGTTGCACGCTGGCACTGGCTGAGTGCTCCTGAGACGGCGGTTGGGCTTAGAGTTTTCACGAACCGCACTCCACGGCCACCAGACAGCACACAGCGAAGGGCTTTCTTGCGCCCGCCTGTGAGATAGTTTTTCACTCGATAAACCGAACGCCGTCAAATCGATCGTTACAGTGCGATAAAACGTAATGGGCCGTGTGGTTGATCGAGATGGGGATGGTTTTGAAATGAAATCCGATCCCGGGCGTGGGAGGGCACCAACAAAAAAACACACTAATCGGTTTCTGAAGTGCCCGCGTGAAGTGGGTGGAACAGGTGGGCCCCGAAGCTTTGGAAAAAGCCGGAGTGTGCGAACTAAGGCCCGTGGCGTTTAATGGCCAGAATTCATGATCAAGAAGAAGCGCACGACCATAGGAGTGGAAGATAACGAATCCAAACGCTCTCACCCACACGAGACTGGAAGTGTCCCGCGAAAGGTGCGCTGGAGTGAAGTGGACACCTCAGGATAAAAAAGGTGGTGCTTCTTTTTTTTCTTTGGTGTCCGTTCGCCGTTTGGTCGACAGAAAAGCTCCCGTGGGTCGGACGACCCGCATGGACGAACGAGACTGCGAAGGCAAAGGTAAATTATGCGCTCGATATTGGTTTCCTGTTCCCTGCGTTCGATCGAGTTTTCCCAAGGGCGGTTTTCCCCAAAAACGAACGTAGCGTTCGCGCGAACCGGCAAAGGGCTCCAGTGCCCTGCGTTCCGTGAAAGTGGAAATGAATCCCGATCGAGCTGTGATGCTATATCGTGAGTGTGTGTCTGTGGAAAAACGCCCGAGCGTGCACGAGCGGGCGATAATTTTTGCTGGAAAATCAAAAGAAAACGCAACCCCTGCAACCGCCAGTAAATCATCGTTCTGCTGGTGGAAGATCCACGTTCGTTCTGTTTTGCTCTCTTTCTCGTACTGGCGTGGCGTGCAATTTGCAATTTACGCGGGTTGGATAAATTTAGCACCTGGCAACTGGCAACCGCTAGCTAGGATACGCGTTCGAGTGCGGCTGCCGGTACGATTAGTCGCTCTACCGAGCCATCCCGATAGCCTTCGAGAAGCTGTGCTGCGAGTGCTCATCGTCGTTCCATCGTTTCAGCAAAAGGCGCCGTTTGCTGCAAATACCCTCGTGCGAGAGTCGGAAAATTTCCGCACTCGGTTTCGTGAAAACACTCGTTCGGCACCAAAGCGCCATGCTTTGCAGGCCGTCTGGAGCGACTCGCGCACGATTGAAGTGTATCAGTTTACGTCTAACTTCTCGCGTGCCCCACGATTGCCCCGGCGTTTAGATTCCCGACCACTCGACTTCAAACGAGGGCGCCTGGGCCCGGGGAGCGCTTATCGTGCGCTATTCGTGCGTCTCCCTTGTCCCCCAAGAATGGTGTCGTTTTCCCTAATAATTCGCTTTGAAATTTCCTTCCCATCGGCTCATCGGCCACGGCTCGGGTACCCTTGGCGACCCCGAGTGTTGGGGTGGGTTTCGCGAAAAACTTTCCCTCGAATGCTCGTGCCGGATGCGATGGTGCGGGTCCCTCTTTCGCCCAAACAAACCACTCGACATTTTTTTTTGCGTTAGCTCCCAGGACGATGGCGGTGGTAAATTTGGGGATTTCTTTCATGAACTTCCAACCACTCGCGCGAACTAGCGAACGCAGTTTATTAGGGAGCGTACACCCACACAACCGTCTAGTTGATTGACATTGGGCGCTGGAATCACGGGGGGGTTTTTCTTTGTGCTTTTTGATTTAAAAACTCTCTCCGTGGCTATGTGCGAGGAAAAGCGGCTTGGCGTTCTGGTACGCGTGTGCGTTGAACGGTGGGCCCTTTTTTGGTGGTGAACATCCGCTCTGTGGTCTGTAATCCGGTGTTGTTTCCTTTCGTTTTTCCCGTCCAACGTGTCCAACATTTTCATGCTGGTGGAGTTTTTCACGAGCGCCCCAGAACGGGAGCAAATTCGGTGTTTGGTAATGGAGCCGCCGTGCGGCGTTCCTGGCAAACCGAGCCAGGGATGCCAAATTATCATCGACCATTTTTTAAAATGGGAGTAAGTCTAAGGAAAACAAAAAAAACACACACACACACGGAAGCCCTTGCCTTCCTGCTCACATTTGAATGCCGCGTGCGCCCATGTGCGGGCAAACTCAACCAAAACGCGCTTTTAATACCGAACGCAATCGCAATAGCCGTTTGATAACTTGCCCCCACCCGTGTGCGCCATGACCGTGAAAAGCGGACGAAAATGCGGCCCATGGAAAGCAATTTCCATCCCTCCGGCTTTCAACCTCACAGACGGGGCCGCCCTTTCCCTTTTGCCGCCCGATAAGCGCCGAGTTTTATCTGCTCGGGTGTATCGGTCCGGGTGTACGTGAAATTTCCTTCCCGGGCTTTCTAGCGATTCGTTTTTCACCCCATGCCGCTCATTCCCAATGGAAATGGGCTATTTTTTTCTCTTTTCCGTGCTTCTTTGTCTCTCTCTCTCATGCTTGGTTTTCTTACCGTTCGGGGCAAGCCTCGGGAAGGGCGAACGAACCAGGGCTCCCTGGAGGTTTTCTTCATCGTCCATCGTGTTCCTTTTTCCGCCCGCCTGCCTTTTGTTTTATGCTGTCCTCCAGGTCCGTGTTTGTGGCCCCTGTGACCGGCTTTTGTTTGTGCGCTTGTGTGTGCTTTCGTCCCTCGCCACCGTGGTCTCGGGAATTTCTCCCACCCACGGACTACGCCCGGGAGCCATCCCTTACCAACCGATGACATCCGTACGGCGAGCAGCGGGAGAAAAAGTACTTGCAAGCGAATAGAAACCGCACTGAAAAATGAAAAGCCCGCACGCCCCGCGTGCCCTTTTTGCGCGTGTGGTTTTGGGTGGGATCGGTGGCCCATCGGCCCTACCTTTGCGAGAGCAAAAGTTTTGCGGTGAAAATAAAAAAAAAAAAACCTCGCGAAAACATCCACTAAGAAAGCCCGTTCCAGCCGCGTTTGCGTTGCTAAGCAAAATTTGATTAGCATTACAGGCGCATCAACCCCTCCCCTTGAAGGTGCGTGAGGGTGGCCCAAGAGGGAGGGGTTTGAGTTGGGGGTTTACGGCCGAAGAAATATTGCCCCACGCGGGGCCCGCCGAGAAAAGGAGCAACGAGGGCGAAGAAAACGGGAAAAAAAACTCCCTCACACTCACGTACAGCAGAGCGAGCAGGGGGCACATTTTCCGGCCCGCTTGTTTTCGGGCACTCGCTTTAAAACCTGGGCATGCTTTAAACCGCCACGTCGCCTACTGAGCGAAAGCAGGCCCGCTCGCGCTCTGGACCGTTGCGAAGCAACATGCGGCTGTCCGGTTTATTATGGCCTGCTTTGGGGAATTTGATCGGGCGCAATGGGCGCAGCGTCGAACGAAAATGGCAGCGGAATTGTTCAGCTCGGTTTGAGAGTTTGGGGGGGACGAGGATAATTTTCCAACTGATTGATTACGGTCCCCGCTGGATGTGTTGGGTGGATCGATCGGTTTGATTCGGCTCGGCGGGCGTTAGAAAAGTGCCAGCTATGAAGCAAAAAAAAAACGCTAAAAAAAAGACCAAATCCGCTTGAGACTGAATCCCTCGGGCCATCCCAAAATGGGTCGGGCCGACTCGTTCCCCTTTTTTGCGCGCGGCCTACACCTACACCGAGCGTGGGTTCCGTTTAGCGAAAGCTGTCGCGCTTGGGCGGTGGCAAATCCGGCAATGATTTCGTTGACAAAATTCGACAACGCGCAGATTGACCCAATCGGTATGTATTTATGCATGAGCTCGCCGCTCGCCGGTGTGGGGCTGGAAAATGGCACCGGAAAACGGAAGCTGCGCCGATTGGCTGGGGACGGAGTTTCGCTCTTCTACCGCCGTGCCGGCACGTCCTCGGCAGCAACATCGGACATGGACTTTCTCCCTTCATCCGTTTTGCTTTGTCTAATCGAAACACATCGTTCCGAGCGCCGGTTTCCGTTCGGTTCGTATTAATCTTCCACCGCCCATCGGCGGGTCAGGGCCGCGCAGGTGGCTTGGGGGGGGGGGGGGGAACAACAACAACGGGGGCACTTTATTTTATGGATTGAATTTCTCGGTTCATTAGGCCCCGTCTCATCGGGCCGGTGAAGCGTAAAGCGCCCCCTAGAGGGTCCGGAACCGGACATCCGGAACCAGCGCGTCCCGAGCCTTGGGTCCGGGTGGTATTCCGGGTTTTGCAGGCACTCAACATCGGGGGCATTGATCTAAAATTAAAATCTTCCCTCTCCCGAGCCTGTTCAGGGCTCTCCCCCCTTGAAACCATTCACGCTCTTTTACCGGCCTGTCTCGCCTCCATAATTTTACTCTAATTTCCGAAACGAGAACGAGCTAGCTCCGTGCTGGTGCTGGATGAAACTGGGTGGAAAGAAAAACGGCGGTGACTCCGTTTTTCATCTCCCACGGGAACAATCGTGTCCTGTCGTGCCGGTCAGTGTCCTTTTCCGCCCTGATCGGGTGGAGCGGATTGGCAAAGGTCGGAGGGCGTAATCGATAAGCTCCGATCGCTCACAGACACACACACTCTCGCCCCGCACGGGTTCATTCCGAGAATTGTTCCGGGATAATTAATTTCCAGCCTTTCATCGGCTCGCGACCGATCCTGGTGGTGGTCCGATAGGCAAAATAGAATGACCGCTCTCTAGCAGCAAGCGAAAGGACATGTTTTGACGTAGAATGGTGCCGGCCAAATCTGTGCTGTTGAATAAAAAATTGAATAATATTAAGGAAGGATAGCACAAACAATAGAGCAGAAAGCAGAGTGAATGAAAAAAAAACAAACAAATGGCTCTCCATTTTGCTCGCTTATCGAGCGGACCGGTGGAAAGCAATTATGACGAGCGTTCGGCATCGTTTTACCGGTAGGATTCGAGGAGGTCACCATTTCGGGCGCGCTTCATCCTGGTGAGTGTGCTGTGAATTGGTTTTCTGGCCATTCGCAGCGCTTCCTCCATTAAGCTGCTTTCCGGTTTTTGCACACGCAGCCACTTCGTTTTATTTTTCAACCCCTAGAGACAGAGAGAGAGAGAGAGCGAAATCGGGTGAAAATCCCATGCGGATTCGAGTGTGCGGTTGGCACCCGTAAGACCGCTCAATTCTGCATGGGAATGTGCTTCCTTTACTGGGGCTTTAAAATAAACTCATCTCCATTTATTAAAAAAAAAACCCCAGCATCGAGTTGCGTGGACGCAGCGAAAGCGAAAGAGAGTTTGAAAAAGCTCGCTTCGACAAAAGCCCCACCACATGGTGCACGTTTTGGAGGGCTGTTGATAAAATTGGGACTATGATTTGCATATTAGGTGTAAGCGGATTATTGAAATTTGCCCGTAAATATGCCAGCCCTCGCGCGGTTACATAAATTAGAGAATGGGAGATAAATAATAGCAAAAAAAAACACAAGCAATCTCCCACTGGAGGGAAAGCGTAAACAAGCGACAAACAAATCGCCCCATTTTCAAGTGGCGCCCAATCCAAACCGAAAGATCATCTCGCGAAAGTCGATGGTAGCTGCGATCGTCGAAATAATCGCAACGTTTGACAGTTCGCCCCTTAAGCGCGTGACCAAAGCCTACCTCGTCGTTCGCAACATGTTTACGGCAAATTCGATGAACAATCGCAACATGCTCATTAAATCAAATCATGAAATTCTGTAATCGGTTCGGACGGTTTCGGAGTGATTTGTGGGCTATTGTTGCTTCCGCTCGCGTGCCCTATTCCTCTCGCGGTTAATGAAACCATTTGCACCGGAGGCCAAACATCACCACGACCAGGCCGCTTCGGGTCGGCCATTTCTAATTAATATACACCGCTCGCACTCGTGGTAGCGCAATCACTATGCAAATGTGATCGGCATCGTTGTGGTTCGGGAAAACTCGCCAAACCCGCCAAACCCAGGGCACGCTCGAGGGTTTTGGGTGGTGTTGTTTTTTTTTTGTTTTTGATTTCGGTCTGTTCTACAACCACGTAAGGCACGCTCGAGGGTGTCACTGGACGGGTGTGGCGGGTACCGAAATAAGCTGTGTTGCGATATGTTAATCACATGTATCCCGGTGGCAGCTGTTCACCGGCTTTCCAAGCGTGTCCGGGGGTCCCGCGTGTTACATTCGGGCGGCGCAGATTAACAAGCTGCGAATGTGCCGCTTTCACGCGATCCGATCGTTGGATCAATGGCCACCGTTGTTGGTGTTTGTGTGTGGGAGCACTAATTAGTGCGCCATCATATTTTCCACGAAATTGGAACCACCTTTCGTCGTGAGCTATGAAGGCAGGTGGCAAGCGCCGTATAAAAGGATGCCGGTACCGGTGGGACGCACAAGAACGCAAGAAGAACGCAAGGACACCCTTGCGGCTATCTCGACACGGTCGAACGGGAAATGGCGGCAGTACATGCGCCCGTCGTAATCTCGCCCGTATCGGTTGGAGCATGTCCATCAAATCAAAATCGAGCATCATTATCCTTCGTCGGTGGAATTCCGCTTCCCACGTGGAGCGCTCGTTACCTGGCGGCAAAAAAAGCAAGCTTGAAGCAAAGGAAAAAAAAAGCGAAGCAATAACCGGATACGTGTCCGTTGGGCCGGTAATTAGTGAGCGAAATGGTCATCGGATTGGTCATTTCGATGTGTCGTTAAAGTGGGCGAGCTTCCGACCATGTGGTGTACACAGTGTTAGTGCGGCACTCGGGATGGCGATGGTGCACCAAAACTAATCCTTTGACCTTCGCAACAAACCACGCGCTAGTGGGCGTCGAGATTGTCGTTAGCCAGCGTTCGACAGTATTGGTTCCGCTTCGGTGTTCCGTGATAGGTGTTCTGGGAATTTGCAATAACCCCGGAACATTGGGGCTTAATGAAAACGCGCCCGAACCGGGTTGATGGAACCAGCGCTCGCTGCTCCTGTGTGGGTGGAATGCAATCAAAATATCAAGCTTGCATCGGTACAAGCATATTGTTTAAAACTATTTTCGTTCTTCTCGTTACCCAAAGCCCGCGGTCGCTTCGTCTTACTCACTCGCATCGCTGAAGCCGCCTCGTGCATTTCCCTAGCAAACGTGTGTTTTTGGTCCATGCGAGCCTGATCACGGCACGGCACTGGAGGAAGCCGAATAAAATGAAATAAAACCATTCCTGCCGTTTCTCAGGGTACTGAGGACAGCGTCCCTTCGATTGGAGCTTAGTTACGCCATCTCGCTTCGAATGGCTGTCAACGAACCGTGAACATGCCACCGCCCGGGTGCCACCATCGGCTCATGCCATATAGACCCATTAGATGGCCATTTCTCTTACGAGCCCATCGTTATGCCCTTCGCAATGGACCCAAATGGTGTCCCGTGTGTGGGAAGGGAGAGAAGAAAGTTCTTCCTGTCCTGTGGGTGGGTGTGGCCAATCCCATCCGATTCCACCGCCCGGAACCACAGCCGTCCGGGAGCATCGCCCATAAAGCTCGCACAAAAAGGATCGCATTGTGGGTTGATGTGTTGCTTCTTTTATGTTATGTTTTTTTTTTCCTCCATTTGGGTGGGTTGTTGTTTTGTTTCGATTTCTGGTTGCCGTTATGGGATCATGCATGGTGTAAGTAAAAACGATACACCGGAACGGGATGGTTATGACGAAATATTGATATTGGAAGAACGAACGTGCGATGCTGTTCTGGGCGAAATATGGCAGCCCGTTCCGTTCGCCCGATTGAGATTGATACCGATGGGACGTGAGGACATGTGGGTGTACGCCGGGACCGGATGCGTCCGTGGAAAGCAGGTCCGCTCGTACGGTGTACGATTTCCGATCGATTTCATACCCACGTTCCCATCCTGACCCTGACCCGTCTCGAGCATCTTTTTTTTCGCTCTAGTCGTACGGATGTCTGTCTGCTTCTTTCACGTTACATCGTAAGAACGTTGCAAAACCACCGGTGGGAGGGACTCGGGCTGTCGATCAGGTGTTTTTTTTCTCTCTTGTCCGTACCCTGTTAGAGTGTTGTGAGTTTTGCCGTCACCGTTCGTCCGGGAGCACCCGAAAAAGCATCCAACTTTGGGCTAAACTCGTCCGGAAATGTCGGAACTATTTTTGGCAAGCGAGGTAAATACGCTCCGACACAGGCGATGGATTCTCGCTCGTGGATGGGGGTGATTCTTTTTAGCCCGCCCCATCTCCCACCTCACTGAGAAAGGTAGGACAGTGTTAAGCTAGCTGACGAGCCGACGACGTCGCGAGGGCTTATTAGCGGAAGTATGAATGTCTCACCAATTCGCTCCACCCGTCAGGCGCAGGCGAGACCGCTCGAGCGTGGAAAACTTATCATCATTTGGCCGCGTTTGCCAGCCATTCGGTCGACTCGGTGACGGTATGTCGTGGGGCTTCCACGGAAAATTCCACGAAAGTTCCACACACGTTAAATAGGTCACTTGCTCGTTGCGCGACCGGATTAGAACACCTAGAGACCAGGGCTGCCCGACCAAACGTTTCCGAATTAAGCACTCCGACTTTCGGTGGAGCTTCACGGGTGGCGTAATGTGATCCTTGTTCAGCTGTTTCGCGAGATGGCGCCCAAAATGTTCGTCAGATCACGCCAGATGAGCGACAACCTGCTGCCGTGAGCTTTTACGCCACGGGCGATGTCGATGATGCGCACCAGGCGTTGGGGTTCGTGGCACCGGAACGCCCGCCTTTTTCCCGACGGTGAAATCGATTTATTTAGATTCCCCATAAAATATGAAAACATTTTAGCGAAATTTCGCGCACGTGAGTGGCGTGACTTTCACGGGAGCGGCGGGATCCAAAAGTAACGGAAAAAAGCAAAAGCGCTCCGATGGTAAATGCCGTGCAGATTGAAGGGTGACTTGGGGCTTTTTTTTGTTGCTTCTTTGCTGGCGTCTTTTGCCAACTGCCGGTGGCAGTGTTTAAGAGGATTTGCGTCTGCGTGATTGCCCGGTCGGGTGGTCGTGGTCCTAGACCTGGCCAAAAGGGGGTTGGTTTCTGGGTCGGGCATCCTTTTTCCACCGAGTCACCTGGGGAGGGTTTTCATCCGCTTTTCGCCGTGTGTATTTGTGCGCGCGTGCTCTGGCACCATGTGTTCGGGACGGTCTGAGGCAAACCTCACTCAAAATTTGCGCCCTCGTCATGGCGAGGGCCCAAACTCCCTGCTGAACGGAACGGATGGGAGCTGGGAGCGCGGAAATTGTGATTATTATGATGATGTTATTTGGGCGGGTTGGGTACCATGTAGGGAATGCGAGAATGCGAAAACAGGGGCAACTCAGGAACCAAGGACAACCAGCCCAAAGGAACCAGCCCGCCGACACATGCGGGTGTGAACAAGATCGATTTCGCCTTCGAGACCTCTTTCGCAGGACGAACGGGGCGAAAGGACTCCTACGCCTTTCCGTTCGCGGGTGAGGCAAGGCGTTAGGACCATTTTCCTAGCACATTTGGGTAAAGACCTTCGAGACCGTGCGGACGGAAAAACGAAAACTTTCATCAATCATCGGGCGAAACCCCCACGCCATGCGGGAATCGGGACGGGACCGTGCCGGTCACTTATTTCCCGGAGAGATTTTCCGACCGGTTTCGTACTGCTCGGAGGGGTGTGTCGATGGGAGAAACAAGACGTAGCAGGAGGTCGGTTGGAGGGAGTCCGTTTACATGTAATTTCTGTGTTTTGGTTTACATTCACGCACGCAAAGCTTTTGGGCTCAAGAACAAGGAGAAGCTGTGTGGTGATCAAAGGTCACCAGACCAGGTGGGCGGTGCGTGCGTGTGTGCAGCAGTGTGTTACAGGCAGGATATTTCTTGGTATAGGGACCGGTTTAATAATGTGCAATCTAGATGAAATAACAGGCGTCCAATTAAGCGGACTCCATTGACAGCTGACGTGGTTGTGTCGTGAGTAAACGTGTTTCGGGAAGTGAAACACCTGGCCTGGGTTTGTGCAAAGATGGCCGTACGATAAGCTTCACAATCAATTTGTGCGAATTGAAATGTATGATAGAGAACGGACTACGGGTTGATTGTTTGCATTCTGGATTCCAAACAATCAGATCAAAAGACGCTATGCTTTGTTGCCAGTTTAATGCGCGATGCGATTGATGAGCGATGATGATTTTGGAATGCTTGCACCACGGTTAGAATGAACCATAAATCAATTGTTCAGTTGGGCCCGGAGTAAATTGCATCCCGATGTTCCGCTGGTTCCGATAAACATTTAAATTCTATTCATATTCATATCTACATTATTCTTTGGATTATAACTAACGTACAGCTTATGAGCGCTTTGATTAGATAATGAACCAGGGAATGTTATTGTCTTAGTATTGTTCCATGCACCTTTGAAGTTCTCTTCCTAAATATTTGCTTCTGGAGCGTTAAAACAAATCGACTATAATCAATCAAAGCCCTCTACGGACGAGTATAGTGGTTTTTATATGATTAAACAATAACAAAGGACTTTTTTCACCACATTGTTCCTTTTGCTGCTTTCATCTTTTGGGGTATTTCTCTGGGTTATTTACTTCTTGCAAGCTTGATTATGTATAAATATTTATTTTAAACCTTCTAGGGAGATTCTTAATCATTTTAAGTCGTGTGCAGTTTTGTCTCTTGTACCTAGACATTGCATGTAGGGAATTATTCAACGTTAATGTGCATTTGCTATAAAATTTACTGATTTTAAATTTTAAATTTCACATCGACTTGATGTAATATTTAGCAAATTGCATCGTAGTCTTGTTGTCTAGCACTTGGTTTTATTCCGTCCATTGTTGTTTGCTATATCATGGTGTATCCAAAACCGTAACCTAAAATTCAAAGCCAGCAACACACCATCGAACAAGAACATATGGGGATCTTCTCATTAAGTTAATCTCTGTTGGCGTTTGTGTTGTGTGTGTGTGTTTTTTTTGTGCCAATAATAAATGGTTGATATGGCACACAGACGCTCCAGGCGCCAACCCTACGCCAACTCCAGGCGTGTAATACGGGAAGTGGTCACGTATGAGAAGGACTCTTTCCGGCACGTTCCCAATTCGGCGACATTGAAACGGACGGATTGTGCACGAGCGGTTTGGTATTTGTTTTCACTTGCCATCGTCATGAATTTCGTTATTAATGAAGGTGGTCTGCGTCGGGTCGGGATTAAAGGGTTGCCCGGGCCGGGGTTCGAGCCGCCGGTCACGTTTGTGTGTGGTAGAACGGCTTCCATCGTTCCAGCCGCGCACGTGTACGTGTCGATCAACCCAAACAAATAGCTCGAAAATGAATGAAGCATTTTCCCCAAACATAACACAAAAACGGTCGTGGGAGCCAGAAAAAAAAACGACTAACCAACAGCAAAAACACATTCACTCACAGCCCGTGAGCGACAACATTTGGGACGTGAGCCAACGTGGCGTGGAAATCGATTTCTCAATCACGAGTCCTATCGCCTACGACCTACACCTCAACCGACGTTTGAATAGGGGGGACATTGTTTTCCGGACCCAATTCGTCGATTGGAGGTCACGAGGTCGAAAGGAGAGAGAGAGCAAACGGAACGCTTTTCTTCCGCCTCGTCACAGCTGTCAGAAGCAGCAGGCCATGGAATGAAAGAACGTCATCTTTGACAGCTGACACAGTCGTGGTCGAAAATGGAAAGGGACTGCGTACGATTTGCGATCCCAACCGTCCAATCAGGCAAGGGTCGAAAATTGCAACCGCATGTTGCACGTCTGCATAATTCATGGTGCGTATTGCCGGGACCTAGCAACCCCAGCCGCTTATTCTTTTAAAGCTCAGCACGCGCTCGCTTTAATGCAAAACCCCCATCCGACGCGCCCGAAGGGTTCGGAAAATAAATCGTTCAAACGATTCACTCGCCGTATAAATATCGCATGTTTATGATTGGGCAGGAATTCGTGACCGTTTATTTCGGGCTTGAGCAATTTATGGCGGAATTTTTAGGCGGGCTTCGGGAAAGCTATCGCTTAAAGTGGGTGAAATTCTGCACGCGCTCATATTAATTTTTCCACCCGAGGCTCGTAGGGAGCGGGCGTGGTGCCGATGGAAGGATAACACACCCGCGGTGGTTTTGCTGCCGCGTGTAATGTGAAGAAAGCGATAAATCGTCCGTTGTTATGGTTTAATTAAATTTTTCTCCATCTGCCGATGGAGGTTTTCCCGGCGAGATGGATACTTTGCGAAGGTATGCAGCGAGAAGAAAAGTAAAGCAATTTTGAAGCGACCAACGTGCCTGTTCGCGGTGCATGGATATATCGCTGGCGTGCACAAGCAGCACAACTCCGCAGGCCACCAAACCGGTGGTTTTTTCGTTGAATTTTGGATTTGAGAAAAAAAAAAAGAAAAAAAAAACTCCACAATTCAGCCCGGCCCCAAAAGAACCGCCTGGAGATGAGTCCGGCTTCGATATGGGTTTGACAGATCGGTTTTTCGTTCCATCTGGCCGCCTATTCCATCCGGCAGGTCTTGAGGCACAAGTCCGGTGCGCATTCCAAATGGGTGGAATGGTTGCGGCCACCGGCTGGAATGTGGATGAATTTTTAAGCTGCTCCAACCATCCAACGAACGCATTGGATTTGCAGGATGCGGAAATGCTGGCATGCAGTCTGAATTTCCACCGCACCTGCTCAGGCAGGTCCGCTGAATCTATTCCAAGATGACGCGCTCGGAACGTGAACCATCGGTGAGGGCTTACTCGAGAGGAAATTTGGAAACCCGAAATTCGGAAACAATTGCACAACCCGGAAAAAGTCGTCAAAACGCGCCCGAGCGGCTGTCTTCCGCTCGGCCCGGCACGGATAAAAGTCAATCTTCGTTACCACGAAATCGGGGCCCCAGTTTTGCTGTGTCATGTATAAGTGAAAAAGGTCATGCCTGAGCTGTTGTGGTGTGTTCTTGGCTGATACGCTGTACGGTTCCTTTCTTATTGGGGGATTTTTCTGCGACACGCAGCCCCAATACCCTCGGTTCGGAGAAGCGCAATGCGATAGGATGCCACAGAAACGCGAGAGGGTGGATGAGTGGGAAAAGTTTATTGGAAATTTAGCAGCATGAATGACAAATATATGAATGCGTAGTAAGACCCCCGGCTCTACGGTTGCGATGCTAGAATCTATTTGACGACGCGTCGTTTTTGGTGATCGTTCGACTTTGGATCGGATTTGTAACGTAAGGAGGGAAGCAGTAGCAGCGAAAAAAAAAAGGGGATAACTCCACCTACCGAACGTGAATCAAACAGTGCCATTCTGGAAGTTTGCGGGTCGGAAAAATGGGGCCAGCAAGAGAGGCCAAAACAAAAAAAAAGCTAGCAGATGCAGCAGCGAATTCGAAGAAGCGATGAGGTTTTTTGTGCCACACGCGTACGTTTGCCGGCAGGTTCGGTTGGAAAAGGATGAATTATTCAAGCGCACCATCGACACGGGCTATGATAGAACGTTATTGGGATATTATGTTATAGCTCCCTTTTATTACACGGGCTGCAAAATGTAGAACGAGCTTATTGTTTTAGCTCGATTGAGGGCAAACAGCTCACATTGATTTGGCACTGAGGCGACGACAAGGCGTCACACAAACAGCCCGATGAAGTAGGATGATCTCACATTCGCCATCACGGAGCACTTCATTCGCGAAAGTACCCCACAAGCTCAGCAAACACTTCGTCAAACTTTCAACTGTAGTCCTGCGAAGTTGTGATTCATTTCGGCAACTTTGCGCACCTAATCCTCAGGGTGATTATCGCACCTACCGGTACGGAATCCCTGCAGATTTGTGCTCTCCCAAGCACCATAACGCCGCACACTGCCGTAACGCTTGTAGTTACAAATCCGACACAAGGTCTTAATTTGGTGACCATTTTCCTTTTCATTTTGTTGTTGTTGTTGTTGTTGTTGCTGTATGCCATCCACGTTGTATTGCGATAAAAGATTTCGGCATTCGTTTGTGCTTCTCCCACCACCATCATGCGTATCTGCCGGCTGGCGGGGTCTCGTTTGTTCTTGGTTTTGTTTGCTCGGCCAAAACACTCAATTCTACAGTGGGACAAGATGCAGAAGAAAAGAAAAAAAGATGAAAAAACCACCCTAAAGCCGTCCCGCAAACCGAACGCTTGAAGCGGAAAAAGAACGAACCAGAACACCGCAGCGTTTCGTTACGGCGTGCGGTAAAAGGTTTCACGTTGCGCTCCGGTGCCATGTATTTTCGCCTGTCATAATGGATTTAATTACGCCCGCCTGAGACCTTCATCAGGCCGGGCCGGCCGCCCACCCGGATGATGCCTTCCGACGTGCATCCGCAATCACCGTACGCACCGTCGGCCGGTGTGGGTGGCGTGGGAATTGTAAGTGAAAAAAATACAACCCACCCGGTGTTGGAGCTGCTCGTACACCCCACGTTGGTTGTGGGATCCAGTGTCGACTTTAAGTCGGGATCTCGTTAAAATTTGAATCCTGACTCGTTTGCGCGACAGACGTGCTAAAACCGCTGCGTGTCGTGTTTTATTCTATGTTTATATCATTGTTTTCTTAGGGGTCCCAAATGATCTCTCTCTCTCTCTTTATATATTTTCTTTTTCATGTTCCTTTTTGTGTTTTCGATGGAAGCGTATTTCAGCAGGGTGTACTATTTTCCTCCCACACGGTTAGGGTGAGTGAGTGTACGGGAAAGAAAAAAAAAAGCAAATCCTCACACATTCCACCCTTCCAGGACGGCTTCGTTAATGGTGGCACCAAAAGGTTCGAGCAGCGCGTTTGTATATGTGCGTACGCCGGAGTCAGTTTGGAGCCCATTCCGAGCCTGTTTGTCTGTGCGTTGGTGTGCGAAAGAAAAAAACGGCCCAAATAAAGGCATTTTTGGGGTTCGGGATGTGATTATTTTTTTGCACATTTTCCCCCGGCCGAACCCGTGAGCCAATAGGGGTGAGTTTTGTCCCTCTGCACACATACTGCCAAGGGCTCTCCCATAGCTTGCTGGGGTGGAAAAATATACGCTCCATCTTGCTGGCCTGCTGCGTTCCATCGTTCCCTCTGGTCGCCGAGGGACGGTTTGTGCAAAATTTTGCCACCCTCTCCGGTTCGAGTTCCAAACCGCACGTGAATGTGTCACATTGGAAAATGGTTACGCGCCCTAACGATGTTACCAGACCGGGCACCCATCCGTTGGGTGAGCCGAAAGAAAAAGATGAAGGAAAAAAATGGCCACGTTTCCATTTCTGCCCGTTCGCGGTTTGCTCTTAAAGCCGGTTTTCTTACAGCTATTGGGGAGTTTTTCGTTTCCCCAAGGTAATAGGTTGTATCGAAGTGCGTCCAAAAACGCGCCCTACCTGATGGAAATGAGGCAAAATATAAAACCACCCCTAGCCAAGCCCCCCCAAAGTTTGGCACCGAGCTCGCAAGAGGGAGTGGGAGGGTTCACCAAAAAGTTGCCCCAGAAATCGAACGGCGAGGAACTTTGTCTCTGTGTCTGCCTACGGTTGAATCGCAGTACGAGATCGATCCGAATGGCGGAAAAGCTGAAGCAGTAGATGCGTATGGCGTGGTGAAGCTGCCAGCTGGCAACAGGCAACTCACTTTACATCGATCTCTATTAGAATTATCGTGAATATTTTCCATTTTCTGTCTCTCTCTCTCTTGCCTACGATGGCGACGTCCATGGTTCGTCGTCTTGTCCAATCATTTTCTGTACGCAAGCTCGAACGCAAACGAAGCGGAAAAATGACACAGTCGAGAGTAGCAGTGAATTGGAAGGATGTGGCGAAGAGCGGTCGTCCTCAACCAGGACGTGGAAGAGGGCTGTAATGGTGGGCTGTTTTACTCTTCGTCCTTGCTTCTTAGTTCTCACTTTTTGCTTACCATTTTTCTTGCTTCAGCCTTGCTTTGTGCCTTTTTAAACAACCCTAATTTGAGTGGCGGGATTTTCGTAGCATGGAAAGGAACTTCGCATCTGCCGAGAAGCAGCCATAATTAATTATAAATAGACATTTTTCACTTCGCTGCGCCTCGCGGAGCCGATATGGCATTGAAAAGCGGCTAATAAGAACGTGGCGGTGGTTGGTTTCCCGAAAATATAAACCATCCCATCGGTGGGGCAATCCCCTTTTTGGGCGATGGAATGCGATAATTAGAAACTAAAAGCTTTCGACAAGAAGGGCCATTTTTGCGGGTGAAAAAGGCAAAGAGAAAACGCCAGAACGAGAAACCTGGGCCAGCATCTGGCAAGCACGGAATGATGGAATGAATCTGGTGAAAGAGGCATCAGTCATTCGATGCTCTAAAACAGATCTTGTTTGACCCTATGGGTTGAGGAACCGAAGTCTGTGTTTGATTTTGTTAGAGTGCGATTTTTTTTGCTATAGTTACTGACGGCATTGCTGATATAATGCTGAAGCAGAAAGTTTCGAAAACATTTTCTTTAAGAACCTGAAAAAAAAAACTAGTGCCCATGGAGTAATTTTGTTTAAACTTTGTTTCAAACTATTTCAATACGATTTAAAGTATCATTTAGACCTCTTAGTAAATGGCCGACAAAGCACGTCGATTGAAAATAATTAAAAAATAAAAGTACGTAATAAAAGTAGCCTGCCCTTTAACGCACTTACTGATGTTTTGTTGTGGCATGCAGGTTTCCTAAGCCAAGGAATGGAGAGCAATCTTTTTTCTCATGTTAGATAGCATTGAGCTTTGGTAAAACGACTCATAGACATGGGTTTTCTGTTTTCCGGGAAACAGAAACACATTCGGTAGGACACGTGTGCCATACCGTTTCGCGGAAGGTTGTCCCTTGAGTAGCATACGGTAGCATTTCGCATAGCTTCTACGTTGCAGTGGAAGATTTCTAGCTGGAAAGGCATCGTGTCGCAATCATACGCGCGGTATGCTGGGTGACGATGTTTTTGCTGCTCCATATGGGATGTTTGTCGAAAAACCTACTCTCGTTATCTCAGTGCACCCGCGAGTGAGATATCGCGATTGGCTCGGGAAACGAAAGGAAACATAATTTCGTCGGCCCAGCCACACGATGATGGTCCCGCACAAGGTGATGGAGCAGCAAAATAGTTTTATATTCATGACCGAATGGTGAAGGATCCTGCTTCCTGGCGCTTACTTCTTCTCCGTGAAAGAGGAAAATCGACGATGGAAGGAAAAAAAGGGCGTTACAGGAAATCCCTATTCTTATATCTTATGCATGTGGTTCGCACCCATCCTGGATGCCTGTAAAACAGGTGGAGCTGAGCTGGGTAGGTGATGGGAAAAATTACACACACACACACACAAGCTAGGGGAAAATATTTTCCTCAAGAGCCGCCTTCGGGGAGCTGTTAAGACTGAAGATGAGGTCGATTACGATGCAAAATAGAACCGCGCGTAGGCAGTGGCAAATGCTCTCTATCGGAAGCATCACAGAGATGCGCTTTGGCTGTTGACGTTGGGAAGCAAACAAATATAGCCTCTTCATTGGCACGCGGGCTTACGTGCGCGATGTCACCAGGCACCAGGCGCCTCCATCGGGGGATATTCGACGCGCATTACCCATCGGAGACCGGTAACTGTATTAGCGGGATCGAGCTCGTTCGCTTTTCCCGATTGACGCTACACAGTTCACAGTAACGTGGCCACCCTTGGAGCCGCTAATGGGGGGATTTTTCTTTCACCGGGAAAACCGCCAATTCGGAAGCCTCCGAACGATAGTACGCATGCAGCCGTGAGGAATGGATAGAGGGAAAAAAACCCGCTGCATAAACAAACAAAATAAAACGAATGAAGAAGTAAAGCATGCGACAAAAAGAAAGGGAAAATCGCTACCCTTCGCGGAAACTTGAGCACGCAAACGAGCACCGGCAATGGAAAACCGCAGCCAGGATGCCTGATGCGAACCGCAACCAAGGGAAGCTTAAGATCTACCGCGCGCGCGCGCGCGCGCGTAGATAAGCGAAGCGCGCAATGATGATCAAATGAAAGGGCGTCACCGCCTGGCACCGGCATCGAACCGGGAAGTCAACTAACAAGGACCCTTCAGGGGAGAGCCAAATGCGCTGGAAGAAAGCGGTGCTTGGCGGCTTGGGATAGTTAAAATGAACCTCATGCATCAACATTCCGCCCGAGGCGATGAAAGAGCGCGGATTCGACACGGAGTGGCCGAAGGGTGGAAACTGGGAACGGAGCCCGGATTTGCGGACGGAAAGGAAGCGATGCAAATGCAAATTTTCTTCGACGCTCCTTTGCTCGGTGCTTCGTTGCCCAGGCGAACGAATCATTGGCTGCCATTTGAAAGGAAAAGCCCGACCCGTGCGGGTGGCATCTTGCTGTTGCGCAATGAGGTGCGTTGGTGGTAACCGGGTGAGGTGAAGGAAGCAAGAAGGTACCGTCCATCTTGTGTACGTGTCCCGGGTGCTCTCGGGCCGTCATCCTTGCCGATGCGATATGCATTTGTATGCTGCGTTTTTCGCCGTTGGAGATAGTTTGCTTTCTTTTTTTTTACGCCTCTCTCACACGCTGGGGCTCCATCCGAGTGGGCTATGATTGGGCAAAGAAAGAAAGCGAAAAAAAAATGAAAAGTGAGATAAAAAAATGGTTTTCTGGGAAGCAATTGCTCACTTTTGTTCGGAGCATCATAAATAGATTAAGAAAAAAAAGACGCTCGCCACAAAATTGAATGATTAGGATCGTTTCACGTATCCTTTCCGTGCGTTCGGCTGAGCTGACAAACAAGCAGAGCTGAGCGCTGATAAGTACGGGCGGTGTTCGTTCTAAACATTTGCGGAAACCACAAAATGGCCGCTGAAGCTGCAATAGGAGCCTGCTATCCAGGATGGGTAAATCAACGGGTTGCTTGTGTGAAACGGGAAGGAGATTGAACGGGAATGAGACGCCTGTTTTTTTTATATCTCGCTGGTGCTTTCCTATCATTCAACCCGTCGTCTCACAAAAAGGCGTCCCGGTGCACGGTGGAGCCTTTTGATCGGACCCGGAATGGACGATGATGGAAGGCATACATATGTAAAACTATTTCTACATGTCACTCGTGTGCAGGAACCGTACGCTTCCGGATTGCAAGAAGCGAAGCTGCCTGTCCTTGCTTCGGGATGGATGCGGGAAATCCTGAAACTTCCTTTTCCGCATTCCTTTCGAGAAGATGCATGAGAAGGGAAGCAGGATATCGGGAGGTGAGGAGAGTGATTTTTAATAAAGAAAGCATTTGAAACTATTTTACCCGACGGACACTTTGGCGGGTGCACGTCGTTCGATTCTGGTCGTTAGGTGTAGTTCTGCGTGGTGGAAAGACGGCACAAAGGAATTTTCATGATATTAAATATCGGAAGGCTTCCGTTGGCATATGTCAGGAAGCTCGTATCGTACGGGAGCATTTATTTTACAATCCCTAAATTTGACCCACATCATGAAATGGGAGTTATTTCCTCCGACGAGGCGGCAATTGAGAATTGTGTGTAGGAAAAATTCTTTCAAGCCGGAAAAGTACGGAATGTATGAAAGTATTTTTTTCTAAAATCCCTCTTTTTTCGGTACAATTTATTTAATTGCTTCAGCATATCCACGTCACTCGTGGTGCGTGGTGGAACGTTTGCATGTCATAATGACTTTTTACGCAGTTTTGAAAATATATTACTTTTATTAAATCTCGAACAAACTCGTTCGTCTGGAGGGTAAACGTGCATGTGTGGCTTTTGATTTCAAATCGCTTAAACAACTCGTATATGACTATCAGATATCTATTTGCGTCGAAACTGGCGCATCATTAGGTGAGCTAAACTAAAAAACGTAGAGTGTGGCGCATAGTATTTCATTTTTCATTTTAAAATGCCATTATTCGAGGGCGTTTATTTCCTTTTCGTGAACTTATTCCTAGAAGAGAGTTAGGGCAACGGAAAATGCTTTTGTGAGTGTTTCTTATTGATGGAAAACCATAAGCTTACTGCAGCTAATAAGTAGGGCATTCAACACTCTTTTCATGCATTTTCCTTTATATCTATCCTTTGAAGCCTTTAAAGAAACAGCCAGATTATCTATAGGTGCTCAGGTCCTAAAAAGATATGACAATTAGACCCTGGCAAGTAGTAAATTCTTTAAAACGAGTACGGAAATGTTGTTTGCTGAGGCAGACAAATGTTGTTTGGCCTTATCAATGAGATTCAGATTAGTATGTTTAACTTTCGGCCAAAATGTGACCTACCGAACCAACTTCCTTTGTAATGTTTTCCTTTCCTGGGTTGCACGTTATATCAAACATGCAAATCATCTAGCGTAAGAATAACTGTGGAATTTAGTTGACTGCCTTGCGCAAAGCCACCGACGGCTTGGGCTGAAGTAATCTCAATTGAATCATTCGAAAGGTATTTCAGAAATTTGAAATACTACCGCCGGCTCAGTGCTTACGCTGGCAGCTTTTCTATATCATGCCCCTATTCGGCATTATCCGCTGCGTGCATAAACCGTCTCAATCACATCGACGAGGCGCGTCGTCGTTAGCCCAAGCATAATTGAATGGTTATGTGTCACGAGACATTGGCCCGTTGGTATGACAAGTGAATACGCACAAAGCGAAAAAAAAACGAATGGATACACGCAAGGGCTTGAAGAAGAAAAAAAAACCCCACGCAGCATAAAAATAAAAACGTCACCAAACACTCGCACTACCTCGTTCACGTTCTTGCGTAAGGAACAGCATCGACGACAGGCGCTCAAATTTGATGCGCTTCATTACGCAACGCTCACGCTGCCGATGCGTGGATCGTACACGCGGTTTCCACCAGCAGAATCGATCTCGTGCGACCATTGCTTGAGCAGCACAGCGTTTGGTTGGTGAAGCAATTTGTCGGGCGATCGTGAAAGCAAGATTAGGTTCGTTTGTCGAAGAACACGGTGAGAGTGGCCGAGTAAGCGAGACAACGCCAGCCAGCTGTACTGCTTAGTACTTCGGAATCTAAACCCCGAGCCAGCCCTCCGGTGGAATGTGTGCGCTCTCGCTTGGGCGGGAGAATTTTCGCAATGCACAATGTGGTTTTGGAAAATGTCGGCACGAATTCCGACAGCCCCGCGTCTATCCGGGGTCGCTCGCTAAAGACGCACCGCATGGGAATGAGCGCTCCTGATACGAGAAAATTAGCAAGTGACGCTTAAATTTATCGCTTTTTGATGGGTGCTTTCCAGTGGTGCGAGGCGATACTGCACTTAAAAGCAACACGAGTGCCGAGTGTTGACAGCGATTGATTCTGGAAAAGCGTCAAAGCTAGTGGAGCTTTAGTGGAGCTCTCGATTGGTGTTTTCTTTACGTAGCAGAATATGCTGCGTGCCGTGCTCAGCGACCGTCGTAATGTAGCCTTCGAAATCGATCCGTCGGGTTAAAACCTCGAGATGGAAGCGTCATAACGTAACCTACAATTTAGCCCACCGCACGATGGCGTGTTGCGTTGCGGACAGCGACCGGAAAGCGGAAAAGGTTCCCGTGTCGGCTTTACGCAACAACAATCTGCGCCCGTGGCCGTCCGAGTGCATTAGCGCGCTTTTGCTCGTTCGCGAAAGGAGCTGTCCTGGTGCATTGCACGCGGGTTCGCTGCACGAGGTTCAGATTACGCCAGCGACAGGAGCAAGCCTCGAGGCGAACCACTGGCACGAAAACGTAAAGAATAGCCGGATAAGGCAACACGTTGCCGGTTTCCCTTCACTCAGGCACCTGTAGCGTCTGGCATGGATCACAAACTGGACGGTCGTGGCTGCGAGATTCACCCTTCCAGAACAGCGCCACTGGCTACCACAACCGGCTGTCACGTGTCCGCTAGTGCTATCGCCGCCCGTTGTGGCAAGGTTCTTCTGCGTATCGCTTGCATGTTAATTGCTGTGCCGTCCCACGGGAGAGAGCATCGAATGAGAAGCAGAGTGGTGGAAAAACTTTAAACCATAATTCAAATAGGATGTAAAAGGCTTACTGGCGTCGGCAGAGCGCCAGGAGCCTGCAGCTTCTGGACGTGATTCGCTTCGGTGGGGGTTTTAACTTTCTCGCGAACTACGGAAGGATCCGCCTCGGTCCAGCACGAGCTCCGAAGTTCGCCGGGTCCGATCCGAGGTGGATGGTTTTGTGCAAGTTGGCGCAACTGCAGGGTTTGCCCTTAGGGGGGTCCACCCTGGTTGTGCTTCGAGTACAGCTTCTCGCAACTTTGTGATGGGATTCAAACCTGGAGAAGCATTGTGGAGACTTCTTGCGTGAAGCTGAGCAAATACAAAGTTGTGCTTGGAAAAGCAGGTAAAAATTGTGTGGGTATTATTGTGAGCTACTCTCAGAAAAAAAATTGAAGCATAGCACAAAAGGGGCTAAGAATGGAGTGCGAGATTGCTCTAGCACTGGGTTTTAAGGTTCTAACTCTGCTGGGTATCACAAAACACCCTCTTGAGTGTGTTCATTATACCATTGAACCATAATAGTAAGAAATTTACGTGTGTGTAGTGTGTAGCGATTAATGCCTTGATTCTGTAGATTTACCATTCTGTGTTGGTAAAGCAACGGTTTTTATTTATATAATTTTACTTAGCCTAAATTTATTATTGATTTTTCTTAAATATGGAGTGCGATACTGTTGTTGAGTGAACTAAATGCTGAAATTATGACAACTTTAAGCTATAGGTATGCTTTTAATGTATGGTTAACTACGCGCAATTTTATTCCTTAGAAACTAGGTATGACATATTAAATCACAAGCAATTCTGGCGTATTTCGGAATTACTTTATTTTGTCTGTGTTGGACTCTTGAATGGAGGGAAATTTTGCAAAGTTTTTCGCAAGCTTTGACAGATTCACCATGCATAAAGTTTGGGTTTTTATTTCATTGTTGCGACTAGAACTAACCCTTAGATTAGCTTTAACCTTTTTTTTGTATTCTCTTGTTACCTACCTAATCGTTCGAAGTGATATGAAAAACTATGCTAGCCAGCATGAAATATGAAGTATTCATTACTCGCTACAGTGCCGGCCAGGTTCCCGCGTGGTAATATTTATGAACCTTTCGCATATTCATTCCAAGTGCTTTCCAGCCTGTCTGCGCTCTCTTAACGGCACGAACTTCGCCGCCAAGTTCTCTCTTGTGAAGCAAAGTTTTCAAGCAGAGTCCGGACACAGAAAACGGTTGCAACTGAACGGTGTCAGGAGCTGGCTTAACATCAGCTTTAAGTGTGTTTCATTGGGTTTTAGTTTTTTGATTTCACAACCATACCACTTAACCCATCGCGCGCGGTGTATTAATCAGTCGAAACCGCAGGACGTGAGACAAAACCGAGCAAAAAGGCAACATAACTCCGCGGGTGGCTTTCTTGTGCGTGGTTTTATGTTCTTGCCGGGTCGCCCCCGCAACGAACCGACGCGCAAAGGATGCCAGGACGGGAAATAAAGAACTTTGTCGACAGTCGTAACGTTCATTCGCACTCCAGCAAAGCTGCTCCTTCACCCGAAAGCCAAGCTCGTTCACTTGGGATGACATATTTAATTCGGAATCATAATTTAATGTCCAAAGTTGGGGCTCGGGTAAATTACGAGTCCTTCCAATTTCGAGTCTTTCGTCAGTGCACCGTCACCGCCGCTTGTGCGGCGGATGAAGGAATGTTTTATTTTACCATACTTCTTCCTACGTTGGCGCTGCCGCACGACATTAAACATAGCTAGCAATCTAACACGATTGTTGCGAAAAACTTTCTCCATTACGATCCCGGGCAACGGTTAGATCCTTTTTATTGTATTCGTTTTTCGCAATGAAATAAACGTGATGAAATTATGTGTGCTCGAATTTTCAACTTTTAAGCGCACATGCCTCTCGAAGGAAAAAGGGTGTGAAATGAAAATAATGGAAAATAATAACGCTTCAGTGTACCAGGATCCACTTCCATTTCGGGCTTATCTCTACCTCGCGTATTATGAGTCTGTTTTTTTTTTATCGATTTTTAATGTAATTCTCTGTTTTTCACCCTTCCAGGCTCATTATCGATAAAGCATGGCTGATTCGGTTTCATCGGCGAAAAGCGCGTGATTAAACGCCAGCAAAAGTTAATCGGATGCGCAGCGTAGCGGTAACACTAACGGTTCACTTCAGCTCAAGGAAATTCGACCCATCGCACTTCAAATGTCATTTATGTGCATGTAATACACTGCGGCCAGCGGATAAAAGTGCATTGAAAAACGATTCCCGCGCCGTGGGAAGCGTGCAAGGTGGTGGAAAAAAAAGGAGAGCAAACGCAAACGACCAAACGAACGAATCGCGTATATCCTTTCGCTGCGCGGGTAGCGGAAAAAGATGAAAAGTGTTTAATCAGATTAAATTTCGAAAATATTACGCCGACACCGGCGAAGCGTGCGAAACTAATTACACGCATTATTTCTCCTTCCTACCCCCATGAAAAGACACGATTGAACGTCCCAATGGGCGGCAACTTTCGGGCGGATCGGGTCGGATGAAGAATGCATGCCGTAATTAGCAGTTAATTATAAATTCTCGAGGGTTTTTTTTTTGGTTGTTGTTGCTGCTGCTCTGTGGATGCCGTTGCATTGCGAGCCCGGGAATGCAGCAACCGTTGCACCGTTGCCCATGACAACCACCCTGACATGTCTGTACGCTTTTTTTTTTGCACCAAGCGCGCTCGCTTATGTTAATCTGTGTGGTTTTGTTTGTGTTTCTGTGTTGCAGTTGCCGTTGCCGCTGGGGGTGCATTTAATGGAGGTTTTGCAGTGAAAATTGCTCCATTCGAACAATTAGAGCGCACCTGTTGCGGTGTGAGTTTGTGTGTGTGGGCGTATGTGTGTGTGTGCATCGGCTTGACCAAGTGAGGGTGGGAGTGTGTGTGTGTGTGTGTGGGGAGGGGTGCGCGTCGCACCTCTTGGGAAGAGAAGTTTGTTTACCGCGATCCGTTAATGCAGCGTACGTGCGAGCAGCCATCGAACGGTCGACCCGGAACGGAAGCCCTCGTTTGGACACGTTTTCTGCACGTTTCCGGCGTCCCGATGGGGCATTCGGTCGCGTTTGGCCCGTGCTCGGCCAGCGTTGGAAATTGATTTCCCGCTCGCTTTCGCTCTTGTGTGACGATGCGACGATGAGAGCGTAGTGTGGTGTGGTGCGGCGTCCCGTAACGGCGTGCTGAAAAACTCTGCGCGAAAGCTCCATCAGCCGGCGCCCGTCACCAGGTTGCGGCTTTCCATCCCCTTGGGACGGCGTCGTAGTGTAACTCTTCCCAGGTGCGCAGGTGCGCGAGTGAGTGAGGTAGTGTGGGTGAAAGTGAAAAGAAAAACCCCACCAAAAAGCACTCCGTGTTGGCGAACGGAAACGGAGCAACCGGGAGATGGTCCCAGTGGGCCGGTGAAATGAAATTACGCCGCTGAAAACAAAGCACCCGAGTGTTGTAGCCCGCCGCCATCGCCCAGCAGCAAGGACCCACGCAGGATCACCCAAGCTTTCCATCTCACACCGAACGAGCGAACGCGACGATGGTACCGACGGCCGAGAATGACACGTCCCTGGACTGGGCCGGGCTGGGCTGGGATTCACCGGACTACTTCCGGTTGTTTAGCGATGGCAGTTCCGAGCCGCTCGCTCACAACGACACAGTGCTGGATGTGCGGGTGCTCCCGGGTCGGCCTACTGTGGCCACGCTGCTCGCGAACGCAACGTCTGCGGCCGCGATCGCCTCCACTAACGACACGGACCAGTATTACGCCGACGAACCGGCTCCGTTTAACGATTCGCTCGAGTCGAGCGATGGCGACAGTGCACGGGGCAGCATTTTCGAGCTGCTGGCCGAGGACATCGGCGCCATCTTCTACAACGCGAACGGCACGTACGGGAACGACACGGCCGGTTTGGCCGCCAACTGTTCCCTCACCAACACAACCTGCATCGGACCGGCGGAAGGTAAGCAAGCACAAAGCGATGGCTTTTCCGGTTGACTGTTTCTTCTTTTTTTTTTTTTGGTCATAGAGCCGCGTGGCTTGACCAACGTAAATCCTGATCAACTACCGCCGGCTCCGGTCGGTCGATCGGTCGGTTCGCATTACAAGTGCAGTTAGGGAACCACGTAAGGGAGCCACGTACGAGAGCCTTCGTGCTGGAGAGATGGAGACATTTTCGTTTCAAAACGCTCAGTTACCGCTTTTCTGATGGGCAGCTTTAAATGTTGGTGACCATCCAAAAGGGAGTTTCCGGGATTCGAGAGGTATTGTCCTCGTGGGGGACCGGTTGATGGTGGTGACGTGCCAAGCGATTGCTTTCGGTGGCATTGTGTGGCAGCACAAACTTTCCTGCTAGGTTGGCTAAATGCACGCCACTCGGGAAGCTTAATGGAACATAATTACTTAACTGAAAAGCTCCGTTGTTCCACTACAGTGACTAGGTGCATGAGCAGGTTGCAAAAGTTTTTCGCACTCGAAAAGTTAGCACTCGGAGGACGTGTGATAAGCAGAACCTATCTTCCCTGTGATGGTTTTGTCTCAGTCCTACTTTGTAGCGAATGGATGTTCACGTAGATAGATGCCAGTTTCCAAAGTTGAAATACGTTGATTTGTTTGCTTTATTCTGCGAATGGCATCAACTGGCTGTGTCGATATTTTTTGCAATTAATTTCATGTATATGCTTGTCTTTGGAAAATCGTTTGCTTTTCCTTTGTATAAAGTTTAAAAATCGTAGTTTGAGTTTTCTTATCTCAAAGTAAATGTTGAAAAGGCAAAAAAAGTCAATAATATTACGTTTCAAAGCATAAGTGTGAGGAAAAAGAGTCGCTGAAATTAATTTTCAAACATATAACACACTAAGAATAAAGAGAAAATATAGATAGAATGAAGAAGTTATTGACAGTTCAGATATGTTTAAGCAAAAATTGTTTAAAGTAACACGAACTAGACTTGCTTTTTCCCGGTAAACGATCTACAACTATTACTTGAGAAAATAGTCATTTCAAAGCACGTCATTTTCGCCAGACCTTCTATTTTGAACGTGTCGCTGATACTTTGTGGTGAGAAAATGGCCAGATAATTGCGGTTTTTGCAACTACCAACCATAATACCTTTTGAAACTAACGCAAACTGGCGGAAAATTGCGGTCTGCGTGAAACCAAACCACTCCACTTCCAACGGACGCCAATAAAGCCTCCGCAGTGAGACATCGATTTGCCGGAGATTATCCCACGGTTGCGAGATTGTGATACTCCTTACTACAAAAATGCAAAGAAAAAACTCTGAAAATCCTCTCCCACGTTCGGTTGCGACACTATTCGTGCTCTTGCGGTGAACGATCGCGAAGATTTATCGCATTGCGGCGAACGGTTGCCTTAAGTTGATTGTCCAGCAGAGAGGCATCATGGCTCGTTGAATGGCTGATGAGCTCCTTCAGATCGGACACGGTGGAGCCCTCTCAAGCGAGCTCCTCAATTGTTTGGCTCAATCCCAGTCCTTTCTGCGTCACCTGCTCCATGCCTGCCAAGGCTGACTACCTGGAAGAGCTAGAACGAGCATTACGGTGCGCATTATTTATGCTCATTTGAATTTAATGAAAAAAGGTAGATCCTTAGGAGCGGTATCTTGGTGGGATGCTGCCAGAACCACTGCTGCTCGGTACGGCTGGGATTAGAACATTTTTCCATTACGGACCCGGTAGGCCCGAAACACATCCTGTGAGAGGTGGGGTTTATATATATATATTCCGCGCGCACTGTTCCACGCCCTGTCGGTCCCAGTCGAACGGAAGGATAAAGCAGCGCACGGTAGCAAAATTTGCGCGACGTTACACAAGCCGACGGACGTAAATTTAGGCCCCGTAACGGAACCAACCTCCCGTAGTCCAACGCTTGACGTTTCATCACATCTTTGTATCCGCTCGATGTGTACATTCTTTCGCTTTCGCCGCTGCTTTTACCCGCTAACATTATGGCGAAAAGCTTTTAGTGATTAACATTCGTGCGGGATGGGCATGTTTTCAAAATTGAAGTACAACCAGTGCATTTCGGGGCTCCGTACGGCGAAATAATGGTCAGCGGATTTCATTGCGTGGCCCTGTTGAAGTACATCTTGCGAGATTAATTCCAAACGACGAGTCTTAGGTGGGACGACGAGTCTCGCTTGGCTCGTCACTTGTGTATGTGCGTTTCTTGCACTCGAAATTCATTGTTCGCATGTACTACGCGTTATGCACCTGGCTGCAGCTCAACAGGTGGTATCACGTTCAACTTTCGTCCATAAACACTCCCTGACGCTTGAGGGAGGAAGTCGTCAAGCGCAAGACTAAACCTGATGGAAGTCAAATATTTACCCAACCTAATGGTGGTCAGTGTTAGTGGCCCTGGTGCTGCATCGGGAAGATGGTCAAAAAAAAAAAAAACGGAACGAAATTTCCATTCCGTTTTCCATTTGGCGTGGCTCTCGATGATAATGTGCTTTCGCTTTTCCTGCGCTTGAACCGTAATGACGGCACAGGAATAAAGATACATCGACACAATGGCCGTGCAGGAAGAAGGGAATGAGAATGGGGAGAGGAAACAAAAATGAAGGACGAAAGAGAACAAAAACGCAAGCGAGAGTGAATGAAGGGTCTAATTTGCCTAGGGTAGCGTCCAAGCGGTTAATTAAAATGAAGATGAGTTCTCTGCATGAAATAAATTAAAATTATTTCCAGCACACAGCGGCTTCGTTGTAAGCGGCACGTTGGGTAGCAACATTTGGAGCCTTGCAGCGGGATGGGCCTGCGTTGATAGTTGCACGGCCAATCTCTCGAACAACTGCGCGTGCTTGCTGGACGATGTTGCTGATGTTCCGGAAGCTACTTCGATGTGTTTTTGGGCGTAAATGTGCCCTGGCGTGCGAAAACCGGCCAGCACAGCAAAATCCGACCCGTCTCGCAGTCGCATGGTTCGTGCGCTGGATCCTTGGTAAAGGGTGCGTTGCCTGCAGCCAGGCCAGTATTATGCGCCCTCAACTGTCCTAGACAACGTATTACACCGAGTTGCGTTGTGGTAGATGAATTTTTTTTGCTCACTCGACTTGAAACGGCAACTTTCTTGCCGTATAACCATGCTGTTGCTGAGAGGTGTAGCCAGTACGGTCCCTCGCTCAAAAAAAAAACTGCTCTACATGGAAGATGGATACCCATGAAGATTGCATTTTCGTCATTGCCAGCTGGGGAACGGTTAATGAGGGCTGTGAAATTTGTGTTTCAAGTTTTTGCTGCTTAGCCATCGACACTTAAAGACATTTAGAACGCGCCAGCAGAGAGCACTAAAGAGTTTAAAAAACGATCAAACTTCGCTTAAAACAATGCTTTGTAGTTTAGGGAAAAAATAGTAAAGATAGATCAGGGTTCTAGAAATACGTTATGGTAAAAAATAAAACTAATACATTCGAAGATAGTAAATTGTATAACTAGCTTTACTTTAAGCAATTAAAGAGAGCACATTAGCGATGGAACTATATAATAATGCCTCATTACATACTAACTTTAACTGACAAGTGATGCCAATCGTAGTAGAAATAACTTAGGACAGAGCTATGTCAAAAATAAAGATACTAACATGCTGCAAAGCAGATTATTGTAATTTGATTATTTTTTCATATATAGATGAACCACAGAAGCATAGTTCAAATAATAAAAATGATTCAATCTATTCAATCTCTGGTGAAATTATTTATAAAATCCAACAACTATAACATTTTCGATTTTGCTGTTGCTTAAATATTAGTGAATACCATATGATTTAAGGAGATTAATGCTAATGGTCAGTAAGATCAATTTTCATCGAGGCTGTTTGTTGAGTCAATGATGCTCTCCATCAGTTGAAATATTTTTCTGTTTCAAAGCGCAAATATACATAATAATGCAAAACAAAACAAATATTTGCATACCCGTGTTCTCATTTCACTAACCACAATGATCGCGTATGAGTGAAATGAACTAGAGATAGAATCGGTTTTATGCTGCTGACTATTTGGATGAAAGAGCTTTTAAATTGATTTAATATTTGTTTCAAAAGCTGTGCTAGAGAATTCGAGACACAAAAATCATTTAAAAAATCAATTGACCATGGTGCTGTTTGAAATCCGAATTCATAACTTGTTCTTCATAATTCAAAATGTGTTAACATTTTCATTTTTAAGGCGTTGTTGTTAATCAATTTTATACGCTTTGAGGTGAAAGTTTCGTTTGATGCGTCAATTAAGCTACGCCAGCAAACATCTTCCACTTTTGCACCCAGTCCATCGCTTTCGGCCGTATCCTGGCACAATTAATCCAAATTTGCTGCGAAATATTTAATTAAACATTTATAAGTTAAACGTAGCAAGCAGAGGTTTCGTTTTGTTGGAATCCTCTTAACCTCGATGCTGAAGATCGAGTCCGTGGGTTCCTCGTCATATAAAAGGGAAGCTTAGCGAGTCGTATCGGAGCATCGGAGTTTTTTTGATGGTTTTTCGGAGGCACTGCTTTAAATAAGCTCCATAGGCCGTTGCCTTGGTGTGAGCTGCTGGTCCGAATAACAGGACGGTTAGCAAAGGCACCAGCCGCAAGATACGCCGAGATCAAAATTGGCCTGGGACGGATTACACTCTAGCTTCCTAATTTGCTCCGACCGTGCGGTAATGCTCTAACAGTATCAGAAGTTATGAACCCTTGGCGTTCGTAGGATACCAGATCGCTCCATTCCCGGATGGATTTAAACATTTTCCGATGAGTTTTAAAGTTTCCCCGCTCACCGAACCGTCGATGGAAGGTGTGTTCTCCCAACAGGCCGCTAGGCGCGCTTCTCCGCCCATTGATTCCGCGTGAAATATTCATCATCAATTTGTTGAGCAATCCTTGCGTTTAATTAATAATTGAATTAAATCATTCGCCAAATCCGGCCGGGCCCGGAAGAGAGCAGTAGAAGCAGAAGAACATTCGAAAAAAAAATGAACCAAACGTCAAAGCTGCCCGGATCGTCCTGATCGTCGGGCGCGAGTCCCCCACTAACGAAGACAAGCGCCTGAAAGTTATGCAAAGTGAAAGCAATACAGAAAAGCAACACCTTTGGTGTCGGCGACCGTTCTTTGGAGTTTTTTTTTTTTTGCAAGGACCTGCTCTTGAGGGCCACGACCTAGAGAAGGTGGGCAACAAACTCGACGTCTGCGTGCAAAGCAGCTGGTGGTGGTGGGTGTTTTCCGTTTCCTGGATTTCAAGCTTAATTTAGATGGATTTCTTCACTTTTCATTACCATCCTCGTGTCGTCTGCCAGAGCTACAACGTGCTCGCGACGACGCCGTGACAGCCGAACGGCTAGGAGCTAGCGCAAATCAAAGCTTACGGTGAAATACCGTTCACTTGAAAGAGATTATCTGGTCGTTTGAGCAATGTGCCGGAAACTTTGTATCATTGTAGATGCCATTGTAAAGGAAAGGTTTTCAACTTTTGCTTCTGCAGTTGTCGTTTGCATAGTTATTTGATACGGTAGCTTTCACAGCACCGAGAACGCGAGCGTTAATTAAGTGAGACGACATTCGTGAAATTGTATTGACAAAGTTTTCTGGGATTAGTGAGGTTGAAAAAACAAAACCAAAACCGAATAATACTCTCGCCGTTTAATTAGATGACACCTTCGCCGGCATTTCTCGCGAAAAGCTTCTGAGAGGTGTGCTTTCAAAGCGTGAGGTCTAATTAACATGAATGTCGTATCACTTGAAATGTGATACTGCTAGTATGGCTTCGATACTTTCTTCAAAAAGCAAAACGAATGCGAAAGTGGAAAAGCAGAGGTCGTGACAATATTTGGGTGTGTTGTGCGTCTAATTTTTCACAACGTACTTGCGTTAGTTATCAAGCAGATGCTACAGAAAGGTCGACGATGGTTGGCAAACCGGAAAGTGGAAATTATTCCAAAAACCTCGCTCTACCTTTCGGCTACACAATCGTGCTGGCAACGCACTTCAGGACGTTTGAAGAGTGCCAAATTGCTTTAGAGCTTTTGCAGGACACCACGTCGATACGTTTACGACATAGCGTAGAGGCTTAGCTAAGCGTTTCAACTAAAAAGAACAATTTGTTGAAGAACGACGGGACGCTTTTTTTGTTACTATGTTATGACATAGATTTATTTTTGGGAACAAATGAAAAATAATGAAATGAAAGGTGAACTGCGCGGTTGTGATGCTTTTTTTTTCTTCTCCATCTGACTTCAGCCCTCGAGCCGTTGTACTCGACTGGAGAAATTGAATTCATTTTCCTAATCTGGCGAATAAATTATAATTATAAATGCACTGGCCCGAATGAATAACCGTGGTTCACAAACCAGCGCGGTGAGTGAATTGCTCTTTGCTTATTTTCATCTCACTTTTGTGGACACAAAAAGAACTAAAACCAGCGGACGAGAGGATTGTTCTATCCTCGGCACCGGTCATCGTCGGTGTGAGCCAAAGAACTGCCCTCTACTCAACGTGATGATGATGATGATGATTGGCTCTCAGATCGTCCGACCATTTTGGGTCAGCACTTGGAGCGCGTGATACCGAGATTAACTAAAACACGCTCTATATTGGGGACACTTATCGCCGGGGCAACAGATCACGGCAAGGGCCGAGCTTAACGAACGCTAATTAAGAGCGCTTTTCATCACGAGAGTGAATCGAGTGGACGCAAATGTACTCCATAAGACGTTCATCTCAAGAAGGTGCATTCTAGAGCAACATTGCAACGGCGAGACCAAAGACAAAGCGGATCAATTTAAGCAGATGAGATCAAGCTAACTGCTCGAAATTGCACGCTCTCGCTCTCAGCCCAACAACTGCACGGTACGCCATTTGCTTTCTTTTGTCGAACGCCACCACGGGCCACTCTGCCGCGTGTTTAGGGTTGAAATATGAACGCCCGCATGTTGCCATCCTCTGGAGTGGCCTCTCGAGGTGAAATCCGTGCCGTTAATTCAACGGTACTGCGTGGAAACAAAGTGTGCAATTTATTTAGGCGCCCTGGGAAGCCTTGGGAAGGTTTGAATTCGGCCCCAGCATTTATGGGTCAAGGCAAGCGAACGTGAGTCTTGACTGTGTTATTTCACATTCATGTTCCCTCAGGAGGGATACGGTGTGAGCAGAAGCCCGGAAAGAACTCTTATTGGGGTTAACTTCAAACACAACGCATGAGCGCATGGCAGGCAGGCTTTTGCGGGACGTTCTACAGCAGTACGGCTTACTGCTTTCCCTACCAGCACCCGGAAGCGGGCTTGTGTTGTGGGCCGAAAACCTTCCAAAAAGGGCTTGCCCCATCCCTGGAGGGTCTCGCGGGAGTCTCGACCCACCCGTGCGGTTGGAAAAACCTAATTTTCCATGCGTTTTCGCGTGCTGAAGGTCGTCCCCGGGGTTGGCGGGCATGGACCAGAAAACGAGGGCTTTGTATTTATATTACTTCCGCCTGGTTCAACACGCCCACCAGCATACGGCTGGTTCTCGCAATCGGTGTTCTGTTCAGCACCGTGCGTGGCTCAGATAACCAACCGACTGGGTGGCTTTCGGTGGCTACCTGAGTCCTCCATCATCTGCCTGCTCGGTGGACCGCTTTGAAGAGCTTTTACGGTAGCCCAACGGAACCCAAAGCGACCGAGGGCTCGACTGATGGCACGGTAACCGTGCATTAAGATTTATTAATATTGAGATGTCATAATTCTGTGTTTACGAACGGAATAAAACACGCGTATTTATCTTCCGACCCGCGCTGGGTGGATCCGTCACCGCTGTTCGGGGCGTTTGCGTTTCGGCTTTACGATCGAAAGGGCGGACCCTTTGCGCGAGTGCACTGGAAGCAGGCAGACCGTGCTACGAGCCGGACTGTCGAGGACCACCGTCTAGACGTGAGACTTCACCCCACTCGGGGGTGGATTCGCTTGGAAGTAGCCGCCTCGTGGTCGGTGTCTAACTAAGTCGCATGCTCGTTGGCACTGTAGGACGGCTTTCGTTTGCTCGCTGGCCCTCGCCGGGTTGTGGTTTCCACTGCAATGTCAACAAAACAAACGAGCCTACAAACGAGTGCCTTGGGTTGCTGTTGGGTTGGGTTGTTTTGCGATGGATCGTCGAGCGTCGGTTGGAATGAAGCAACCGACTCGTGGCTGTCTGTCAGCTGGGGGTTCAAAGCAATCTCGCCCTGTGAATCCGCTGCAGATTACGATGTCCATCTTACGGACGCCATCGCGCTTGGCGATTGGTGGAACGGTTGTGTTCCCAAAGGAAAACGCGGCTTGTGCGTTGGTGGTTTGGAAATTTAGTCTGTAATTACGAACGCACGGTTTGGTGCCGTTTCCCGCCCAGAACGAGCACCGTATCAGGTAACAAATGACGAGCGAAATGGAGTCTGCTCTGGTTCTGCTCGCGTTGAGGACATATTTCGTTGGGCAGGGAATTGCATTGCGGCGTGCTGCAAAACCGAAATTGCATTTCGCTCCGGCAGCTCAGGAATGCGCTCTTTGTTGTCACTTGGGGATGGAGCGTACGCTTGCTAAACGTGTTTCTAACGAACGATTTCTTTCATTTCTTTTTCCCTTCCTTTCTTGCAGCGAAAGAGTACCACTACTGGTGCCTGATACTGGTGCTGTTCCCGATCCTGACGCTGTTCGGCAACGTGCTGGTGATATTGGCCGTGTGCCGCGAACGGACTTTACAGACAGTGACCAATTATTTTATAGTGTCGTTGGCGATAGCCGATCTCCTAGTGGCCGTGGTCGTGATGCCGTTCGCCGTGTACGTTTTGGTAAGTGTGCAGAGCTGTGTTGTAGGAAATGTAGTGCCTTTTTTCGTTGTTGGGATGACAATCCAATCGTTTACTGAAACCCAAAACCAGGGAAACGCTTGCGGATCGGATTTATCTTCGGAACACGATATGAATGCGCTCGAACGGTAATGGTCCGGAGACCCGATAAGGACGATAGCCCGTATAACCGTAAATGATACTGGTTCCTTCGCGTAACCGTTTTCCTTCGACCTGTTATTGCCGGGCCGGATAAACGATTCTGGGAAAATTAATTACTGCCACCACGCTGGAACGCTTACCAATCATTCCACAGTGGCATACCGATTGAAGTCACGTGGATGCCACTGACCAAGGATTCCAGTGATCCCGGAGATTGGTTGGCATTTACGCAATAATGATGCTTGTTGTGGTAGCCTGCCGGCTTGAGAAAATATTCCACGAATGAGATCTGGTGCTGCTTAGGGACGCTACCTAGGGTCCTGATAAGGTTGGAGTTTTATTATTCCCTCCATAAACAAAGCATGCTTCCCAGAAGTTGCGTTAGAAATTGCATACTTTTGGAAGCATTTTTACGCCAAAATCTAGCCATGATCGTGGCAAGTTTTCACGTGGCTTGCTATGGATCTAACGCTTCTTTATTTCACTTACCCATGGAAAAGCATTGCGTCGTAGGATAAGACCTTTGGAATGTACGCTTGTTTCTCACAAAAGCCTAATGAGTGTTCAAACATTTGCTCGAGAAATTGTTCAAGGAAAACTTTTCATTTAAACATTGTCAATGTGAGAATCTGCTACTGCACGGCATTCATTGTCGGCAGCAAACCAAACAAACTTTAAACTTGCTCACCAAACTGGATCATAGTTTCCACTGTGGCAAAGTTTTCCATTGGGCTGATAAAGTTTTACACCCCGTCGGCATCTGCTAGAGGGTTTTCATTTTCCTTGCCATCGCCGCTGAAGTGGCAGCGTGCAATGGGACGGCAAAAATCTCACGCTCGTGGCACAAAGTGTGCGCAACATTTTTGAAGGATACCCTTTAACAAGCCCATTTTAGCTCTTTCTATTTCACAAACCCCCTCACACACACGCACACACACAAGTACCGAGTATATATGCAGTTCGACTCTCGGTCAAGCGCCGGAAAAGGGAGATTCCAGTCAGAGGATATTATTCTCCACTCGGCCGCCATTCATCCGGCGTAACGAATCGACACTGGAAAGCAGCTGGCAATCCGGCAAATGGTGCCACGTTACCGCATCCGTTCGGGACAAAAAACCTCAGCTGAAAACTTTCCCCCGACCGTTAGCAGCGGTTGGGTGAAAGTGTTGCATGGAATGAAATTAATGTTTAATAAGCAATTTTATTTATCAACTTTTCGGTCGACCGATCGGTGAGTGGCCGTTTTGGGGGCTGATACGGTTGTAAATTGGGCCGCCGCGTGGGTTTCTGATGCCTTTCGACCCTCGGTGGCATCCGGGAATGGTTTGTTTAGTGGAGCCGTCGGCTGGCCGTTTGCGAAAGTTTTCTCTTCCACCTTCGGGAGCACAAGGGCTTGCAAAAGGGCACACGCTCGCGGACGGTTTAACTTGCCATCGCCTTGGATGCCGGAGCTGATGATATTTAATTAAGGAACGGCTGGTCGCCTGCTCATATTTAATTCAAACGAAAATCATCCAGCCCGATGGCCGATGCTCACACGGCTGGATCGGAGGGAATTTGCCGGCAGCTTTCGCACACTTGTTAAAGGCACCAAAATGCCGTTTTATTTGTGCCTAATTAATTGCGCCAGCCCCACTCACCAGCGGGAAAACAAGTTCTGCTGGACGTGGGATGTTTTCTTCAAATTAAATTCTATACTTGGAGATAGTTTCCTCTTACGGCAGGATGTTTTTCCAGGAAAGAACATTACTCCGTTCGTATCGGTGCCGGTGGAAACGGATTGTGGCTCTCGACTGGACTCGAGAGGACTGGACTTTTCCGTCTCGCTCTCTCACTCTCTAACTAACGTGCGAAAAGCAATGCAATGATGTACTCTGCAGAGATCTGCAAATAATCCCTTAACTCAATCCGGATCGCTCGAGGCGTGCCATCCGGCCGTCTGTGCCACATCGCCAACCCCTATCAAAGAAAGATTAGAAGCAGAACCATTCCGTCCCACCACGGCCTAACCGCAACGCCAACGCCCATGAGAGTGTTGGCGATTTTCTCACGAAATGGAGTAATTTGAAGCCCCACCGGGGTGGACCGTCGCCCGTGAGGCGCCCTGTTTGCCAAACGTGCCCGATCTGGCCATTAATTATGCCACTGGCGATGGTGGACATCCGGGTCCGGGTTGTTTTTTCCTCCCTTGAGTCATTCCGCCCCATTAGCGTCGGCAAACGAGGACAAGCATACGGGGTGTCGGTACGGTGCCTACGCATTGGTCATTACCTTTTTAAGGCACGTCTCTCGAACGCCGTAATCCTGTTGGTGGTGTTGTTTTTTTTTTGCTGGTTTCTTCTATTTGCCTGCTCGATAATGCATTACCGGAGCTCGTGTTCGTGCTCGGTGGCGCTGGACTCGTTGGGAGAAAACAGTGCCAGGCATCTTATAGGCAAATGACAGATTGAATGCTTAATTAATGTGTCTTTGATATTGGCTTTCGCAAAGTGCTTTCCACGCCCGGCACATTAGTGTGGTGATGGCGATCGGCCAAATGTATCAGTTAATCGATCTTTTCTGTGCGTTGCGGCTACATTATAGTACGACGATTGACGGGCAGCAGTACGTCGGTTCAATTAACATCCATCCTCGTTTACAGAGCAGCTGCAGGCTGCATAAAGCTAAGCTGGCTCTTTTCGTGCGGCAATATTCTTCAGTCACGTTGCTTGTTGTGATTTGAAAAGGTTTCTCCCACACTATTTAGAGCGAATCAATTTTAAATTTTGAGCTTAGCAGATATTTAACAGTATAAAACTATGTTTTGATCTAAGCAAAAATTGATTAATAAAATGAAACGATATCAAACATGGGAAACAACTTTGAAGAAAAAATCTGGTTATGCTGCTTTATCTGCTCTCCGGCACAGCATGAATACATATTGTGTAAATCATTCACCCACTTGTGAACTATTTACACCCCATCAGCTTTTCCACATTTCCGGCATCAGACGCTTACCGGAACGAAGAAAAAAGCCCATAATCGCCCCATTGTGCGTATGGTCTTGTGAGTGTGCGGGATTGTTGGCCGGATAGGTCACAAAATACCGATGGATCCGTCAGGCTTTGAGAGACAAATCCGGAAAAAGTTCAAAATAGCCTATGCATACACATTTCCAAAATGGGATTTGAGTTTCAGGAAGGCACAATAACCCACCGAATGAGGGTCACTCCCGGAATTAGATTGGCAAGAATTTCCGCCGCTTGGAGGCCTTTCCCGGAAGTGACTTTAAGCGTATGTGTGCGCAAAAATTTGCACAAGCGACGGATGATGTATAACCAACTGAGAGTGGTTCCTTGTGCTGCTAAAATTGTACATATATTTACAAAAATATACATGACGCATTTTAAATTAATTGCTTTAAGCTATAATTGAGAATTAGGAGCTTTTTTAAAGATCCCTCAAATAGTTAACTCTTGGGATAAAATCTAAATCTCTTGGGGTTTGCCAACTTTCTATGATTTAAATTGTTGTTTCAAAAATATTTTTATTCATCACTCGCCCGATTTCCAAACGAAGCAATTGAATCGATAAAACTCAACAGAAACACCTCCACATAGAGGTAGGTAAATATTAAGCCACCTCCATTCGACGCATCCTGGAGCGTTCCCCGAAGGGTCCCTTTCACAAACAGCTTCTATTCTTGCACGCGAACCGCGTAATGGTGCATACCAGGAACCTTCACCCATGTGGGTGTGATTTCCATTAAACAACTGTTTACCGGCCCACCCCGGTGTCGAACGAACGTGGAGCGTTTTGGGTCCGCCTAAACAATGGCCTCCCGAGTTGTTGCGTACGATTCCGTGCTCACCATCGTGGGCATTTCGCTTCGGGCAGCCACAACGGGCAACAAAGCAGCGACGCTGATAGTGATAGTGACGGCTCCATACGACCAATTTGGCATTCCAGGTCAGGGCGAAGTGGAAGAGTAAGCGCGCGTGAAGCAGGGAAAGTGTGGTTTCTGCCAAAAGTTGAACTAATTGTTTCCGACAATTTTCCGGCCATCCGGAAGCCAGCCACTTCCCGGGCACGTCGGGGCGGTCTAACGAGTTGACGACAAGATTTGCGGAAAAGCCGCGGTCGGCCACCATTTCCAGGCCTTACGGCACGCGAGAGTGAACGGAGAGTCACCAGGTGTTCGGTGAGGATTTTCACCAACTACTTCTGACAGGCCGGGTGGTCGAGATTTCCCGCAAGTTTGGGTGCGGGCGTTGACGGTTTGCCCCCGGGACGATGTTGACGATTTCTTGCCATCCTGGAACGATCCTGGCGATCGACCGGGCACCTGGGTTGGCCTTTTTCGAAGCGTTTTGTTTATTTGCTGGCTGGCTCGCAACGCCTCCCGTTGGGCACTAATTGTAGGCTCAAACTGGTACGCTTTGGGTGCCTCAAGAAGTGAAGGGAAAACTTTCTCTTCCTCGGAAAATGAACCCTCCTCACGCTACTGTAGGTCGAAGTCTATTAGCTGGATCGGCAACGGCTAACAATGGCGAGAGCGGTATTTAACCTTGCATGTTATCACCGCCCGGTGAAAACCGCAAGTTTCACATACACCAAAACATTTTCACACACCGCACCAGCACACGCGAATAGTCGGTTGAGCCTTGGGATGGTGCCATGAAACCATAGGCCTAAGATTATCTGCAAACGGACCGTAATTGTTAGTCACGCACGAAACGGCTGATGAATGAGGAAGAGAAGGATGGTGAGCTGGTGAGCTTTTGATCCAGAACAGACTCGTTCGGTGCTAAATGTGTGTGGCTCTTGGCTTTGTAACGGCCTGACATGAGATCGGTATTGATTAAAAATCAGTTGGAAGAATGTCTCTCATCGACCATTTGTATTAGGTATGCTCAAAGCTAGCGAGCAAATGGATAAATGCGAATTTATCCGGAAGCTTAAACGATTCTGGTTCTGTATGAAAACATCTGTTGGTTTTGTTTTAAAAACCTCGAGCAAGAAAAGAGTGAATGAAATCAATAGTCTTTCGTGAACATGAAAGTGCTAATCTAGAGCTTAAATTTATCGATTTGATATTCGACAATCTCACAAAGCTATGAAAACTTCATCGCTATTGATTTTCCATGGCTCATTGGTTTGTACTTGTATTTTATCTCCTAAAGTGACACTACGCTTATTCTCGAGATGCACTTTGAATGATAAAAAAAAGTGTCATTTGAAACCACGTCCTCCCCACAATTGTTGAAGAGATAAACTGAGACAATGGAACATCGAGCTTCTTTGATCGGAGAAGTAAGAAATGGCATTGTTTTGTTTTTCACTTACAAAGACAAACGGTTTCTCCATCGTTTTCATCCCATTTCGGTGACACTGTTTCCATTTCTTCGTGTAAATCTTTTGTTTTCTCTCTTCATGGGCCACCTTGGGCTGCTTTCCACTTCTGGTGCCCGTACTGACGCCTACAACAGCGAAGAGATTCCATTCCCACGTAGCATTTCCAGATTACGGGCTATTTTCTCTACGAGGCTCTACGATCACTGCCAGAGCGTTGATTGTGGTGTGAAGAATCGGGGAACTGTTTCTGAGCTGTCAAAAAAAAACATGGAAGAACGTGAGCAAGAATAAAAGTGGCGTCTTTTGCTGTCTGACGCCTAGGGTGCTAGGGAAGCAAACTGCTTTTACAGGTTTGACGGGTGCAGAAAATAAACAGCTGCGCTCGATCCCTTCGGTGACGGCGAACTGCCATCAAGCGACCGTCCTGATTTATGGCAAATCCCAAATGTGAGCCCACTGTGATAGCAAAATCATCCTCTTTAACAGCGGGCAGCTTACAGCAGCCAAAAACAAAACGAAAGAGTGCCGCTCAAAACTGCGCCCCTACACTCGAGCAACAATGTGCCAGCTGGGGCAGAATGGACCTCCACCGGACAACCGGCGTGATGTAATGATGTAGTGCCACCGTCCGGAATGGAAGGAAACACGCTCTCGACGATGACATTTTCTTGCCACGGCAACCAGTCTGCCCCGGTGGAGGTTGAACGCGAAAGAAAAGAAGAAAATCGCCTCTTTTTTTCGTGCGCTCGCCTCGGTTACTTCGTCCCAGCAAATGGATACCGGCTTCGCCCGGTCTCATCTGTTATTCATAGGCTACATGATGGACGATGGCCCGGGTGTCGTCAATTACCGTGACCCTTTGGTTTGGCCTTGCCGTGAGCTTTGACCGAATGGGGCATGGGTCGATCGATTTCTTGGACGATTTCCAATTTCCGCCTACGCTGCTCTTGGTGGTATGGTTCGTCCGTCCGGGAACCAGCGCTGGTTAGCTGTTTTGGGAATTATTTCCGCCGAAAAGAACCGACAATTCTGTGGAGCTAGTTGTGCTAGTGTGTCAAGAGGGTAAAAAGCAACGGAAATCCCAATTTAAAGTCGCTTTAACGGGAACCGGTAGTGGGAGTGAAGAATGTTATCTAGCAACTCTTAAGCTCGTGTATTGAGGAAAACAAGCTCGTCCCTAAAGCCAAACAGCAGGTGCCGTTGGAAACGGCCATTGTAGGGCGCATATAATCCGCAGTGGCTCGCAATTATCGTTTTCGAAAACTATTCAACAGACCGTTAAAAGCAACAAAGTGGAAAGCAGCTTACCGGCCAAAGGGCTACCTCGAGGCACTGTTGCAGTCTAACGGGCACTTTCGTCCCAGAATGGTCGTCTGAAACTGCTGGAATTCGCAAAACTGTAATAAACGAGCGATATTCCCTGCCCAGCCTCGTGGCCACTCGCCGTGCCGGGAGTCGAGCGTCAGATGCGATTTTGGATGCGGAACTTTGCATGCTCACCGCACGTTCGTGTGATTATCATCGTGAATGTCATGGCTGTTGGCGGTTAAAGCACCGAGCTGCACCCGGTGGAGCTGTGGTTTTTGGGGCGTCGTTCGTCGTACGCTACGAGCTCCTTCCAAGACGCTTGTCTGGCAATGCCAGCTGCCTTCACGCTAGCAAACGGCACAACAACCTCAAACCATGCATGGAGCTACGGTGGCTCTGTGGCAACGCGTGAATCCCACACTCGAAAGTGCAATCAACGTCCGTCCGACATTTTGCGATGTGGGAAAAGCGCTGTGTTACTGAGGGGTGTGCTCGTGAAAACTCAGCAAACGTCAGCACAGCCGATCGAATGCTGCTCGATCGCGTTCCGTGTCATTCGATCAGGCCACTTACGCGTTAACTTCGATGTAGGTGAGCAAAAAAAAGAAGAAAGAACTGCCTCACCAGCAACAATAAAATCAGCTGAAACACGCCACATCTGGCTGGTTGGCGGAAATGCGTACTTACCGGGCCGGAAGAAATCTGCAGCTGCACACGCGGTCGGAAAGGAAGTTGATTGAATTTGCAAAGCGGAAGGAAGACGGTGTCGATGTGGTCTGGAACACTGTGTGCCTTCCGACAAACCAGCCAGCCTAGACGGCTTTGAGTTTAAGACTTTTTGGCGAGCCCAGCAGCAATCGCAACGAGCAAACGCTTCTCGGCTGGAGATGGAAACTATTCGGGCCTCAAGCAGCCGGTTTGGACATGGCAGTGGACGTTAACTTGAAGTATAACTCAAGACAATCGTGTGGTTAAAGACGATCATCGTGCCGTAACGACTCGAGGGTCTAGCATGCTGGCATTCACCGTGGTCAAAGTTGTGCGTAAGTTACTCGAAGGATGCCGGTGGCGAGGTTGCATACACGGAAATTCTGAATACATTACACGAGTGGCATAGACAGCTCGTGGGAGAGGCAGCTTGTCTAATTTGAAACAGCTTTCACACCACAACATTCGTTAAATGTACAAAGCTTAAATTTATCATTTTCTCGTAAGTCGTTGAGATTAATTGCCTCTTAGTTTATGTCGACTAATTTTCGGAATTAGTGTATGGGTTGTTTAATTGTTAATATTAATTGAGATCATAAATTGATGTGTGATATATGTTTTCTTTCTTAAAATTACATCATAAAATATGGGACGAACATCGTTAAAAGACGAGGAAAGAAGATTATTCTTACCTCTAAAAAGCGGTTTAGCACGGTTGAGCTTAGAAAATCATTCAGAGAATTTCAGTAGTTGTTCAGCTCAAGACGCTTTTGCATTTTCCAGGAAACATGAGTTCATGCAGCTTACACTTGATGCGGTAAGCTCCCAATGCATTCGAAGTAATATCAAATTGTGTTTATCGTTGGTGATGATTTACAGTGCACTGAGTTTTGTCAATGATCCGATTACACTGAATGCGCGTAGTGTCCGCATCCAAGCGCGAAATGTAAGAAGATTCTTAAGGCACACTCATCGCAACATGCATGCCTGCCGAACGCACTCATCCAAACGTCCATCTTCCGCTTCGCAAGGCTAAGAAGCAACCGCAAGCGAAACTTTGCAGGAGCACGACATTTCCGCATCCGTACAAGCTCACCCATTCGCATTCCAATCCAGCAGGTGGAAAATGCCGCCTGCAGATGCGCACACTTTCCCAACGCACAGTTTTACCGTTTACGGTTCCGAAAGCACGCACAAGCCGTCGTTTGCCTGCTGGCGTCACTGAACCATCGAGGGAAGTGATTTTTATTTTTAATTTCCCGCTCCCAGCCAGCCTTTCCGCGTTGGTGGTTGTTTGTGTTTGCTGTGCCACTATTATTTCTTCTCGTTTGGCCGACGATCTACCATTCCAACGGGGCCCGGGGGCAATCTCTTCTGGCGTGTGCTTTTTTTCTTTTCTTCGCAAAGCTTCATTCCAAACCCGGACGGTTCCATTGCACTGGACGGTGAAAGAAAATGAGCAAACAGGCGAGTAAACAGTCAAACAAGTAAACAAATAAACGTGTATCCCCAGGGGTTCCTGTAACCAAAGCCATTTATTACGGGAGCTGAAATCGTGCAGTTTGCTAGATTTTTCCCTCCACTGGTAATGCCATTTCCAACTGGCGGCTGGAATTTCCATGCCCGTTTGTATTCTTTTTAATGCCGTTTTCGTGTGGCTGCATTTGACGAAACGATTCGTTCTGTGTGCTTATTCGCTGCCTTCGCTCAACAGTCGACACGCCATCATGTGGTTGGGGTGGAGAAAAAAATGTATGCTGCAACACAAAAACAACAACACACGTGTGTTTGCCTTTAGAATGCACTTTGGCTGATTGTAGTCCATCCTGCTGCATGCCACCATTTGTACCATTCAAAGAGCAGCACCGTGGAATCGCCACAGTTTCACCTAGTGCGGCCGGACTACCGGATCGGGCGGGGTGTTGTATTTCCACACGTTTGCGTGATTTTTCGCTACATTTTGTCCCACGACCGACCGTCTGGTGGGTGGAAATCTGCGGCGTTTCCACGCGTTTCAACACTTTTGGCTCTGTTTACATCACCGAGTTGTGCTACCTGCAGACGAAGTGAGGACGTGAGCGCTGTTGGCTTTGAAATTGGATTAATTTTTAACTCCCACGAAGCGTTCCAACTGGGAGCTGGCAGCTTTCACCCATCCGGCTGTCGGGGGCGCTTTTTTTTTGCTCCCGTAATTTGTTTCGAGTGTTTATCTGTCGGCCCGAGGGCGAGATCTGAGTTCTGTTTATTCAGTCTCGAGAGCTCGGTTGATTCGGTTCGGTACCCCGCTCCTGGTCACTGGAATTTTTTGGCCACTCTTTATGTGGGTCGGCTTGACTTTGCGCAACGTGAATTCAGCTTGTTTCGCGGCTGTAACGCATGCGGAATGCTGACATGTGTTGTGTAGCTGACAGGATTGCCCAAACAACGTGAAGCTCGATGCCTGTTGTTTTGTTGCTTTTGATGTTGGTAACGTACGCCGGCAGCGAATGCGTAGTAATGTAGTTATGATTAGTGGTTGCCAGCATTTCGTCTGACTACATACCGTTGTGGTGTTGTTGGTGTTTGATCGATCAGATCGGTTCGAATAAATTAAAAGCCAGCTGTTTGTGGCTGATGGAGCAGAATTGACTTCGTGGATTTTCTTTTCTTTTTCGTTTTATCTCACTTCAATGGAAGTTTTTCCATCTCCCTTCAATGGAAGTTTTTTCAGTGGATAGTTTGCATTTTGATTAATTCAATTAATTTTTCTTCGAATTCACTAAATTTTATTTTGAGGTTAAATTGGAATTATAGAACAGAAACGTTCATCGTTACCACAAGCAGATAAGTGAGTTTTATTTAGAAAAATTATCGTGTTTCAAAATGCAATATTTATCACATCTAAACAAACGTAGGTTGATTTATTAGAAGGCATATATAACAAGATAAACAACCAAATACCAAATATGATACTCAAATTTAATGCACGAAAAAATCACTAGCACACAGGGACTGAATATTAAGACAGATTAAAATCGATTATAATATCCTATTTTATATCGTATTTTATCTATGTCAAACCATTCGTACATCTTGGAAACAGAGGAAGATCATCGACGGTGGACCTCTGTTTCCTCAAGAAACACCTACGAACATCTTAATTAGTGTAAAAACTAGCAATACACTAATTTTCAGATCCCAAAGCAAGCGTTCGCGCAAGCAAAAGCTAGAATGAGCATGTGCTGCGGCAAGCTACGAATTGTTGGTGCGGTCGATACGCATGAAATGGGTCACATTGGTAGGCAGAAAGCTTATCATTATGGCCACCCAGTGGGAAGTGTAGACTCAGGAGCCGGTTTGAAACCACTCGGAGCATTCAAAGCAACATCCAACGCTCGACAATGGGTGGCAGCGGGATGTCGCAGCATTTGCCAACCCTCCCTCGAGTCGCGGTTAATCGGGCGACCGGAATCAGGGACCACCTGGGAAGGGCCTTTATCATTCCCGACACGTATCCAATTGCGTTTCTTTGCCGGTAAATTTATTTCCTTTCGCCGGAGCTTATTACCGGGCAGGCGGCTTTTCGGTTTCCGAGCGAAAGAGTTTTGTTTGAAGTTAATTGGAATTTGCTTCCTGCCACAGGGTCACCACCGTTCGGGCCCGTGAGTCGACTGCGTGCGTTCCGAGGCGCATCCGTTGGCCGGAAAACCGGAAGCGGAATAACGGCCGATCCTTCGGTATCGGCTCTAAAACACGAGCGCCCACTCGTTTTGGAGGTTCGTCCTTTTGCAATGGTGACACCGTCGAACGATGGCGCTGACGAAACGACGGCATTAACGATGCGAATGGTGGCGGTTTCGGTCTCGCAACCATCGATGTAAGAAGGAAACAGATCCATATATTTGCATAACGATTGAATTAGTTACCCTGGTGGGTGGGGACGCTCGGCTTTGTCGCAGGAAGGGCTAGGTCACAGGTCTGGAGGCGAAGGGTTCAGGGAATAACGGTAATTTATGGGAAATTATTAGCCTCGTGAATTTATTTGCCCACCCAGCGCAGTGCGTGGGGTAAACCGGGTACGGTCATTTAAAGCAGCTCCCGCTTCGAACTGGTACGCGTAACCATGTTATTTCCTTTGTGGTGGTGGTGTTGCTTTTTTACCCACCATTTCCGTTATTAAAGTGATGAATAATTTCATAAATTGTGGCGTTCGGCTGTTGTAGCATTTAGCGCAGGAAAACATGACCCAGCTATAGGAGTCACGTTTTTTGGTGTTTTTTTCCCTAGGGACTAATAAGGATGTTGCTAAAATTTTGCGCTTAATGAAATGAAAATATGTGCCGTCAAAGCATTGTGAAGGGGTTTTTTTCCCCTCAAACATCCATAATGAACGCATGTTATTCGTTTGTTGTGATTGACGCGCTCATTTAACTCAATGACCCATTGATTGGAAGCAAGTTTTTGTTCTGATTACACGAATTTGTGATTTGCTGGTGAAACAAACACATTCATCAACGTTTGTTTGAATCGAAGGTGTTTTGAATGTACTGCGCTAGATGATAATTTCCACAAAAAAATAATATCCTCTGTTAACATTCCGAAAATCAATTCCATTTAATCATATTGGCAAGATAAAACCTCATTCCAAATAGATGCGTGCAACGCATCGAAAAAGTCCTGTGTTGGAAATTGTACTATGCTGGATTACCGTTCGGAAACAAATTCGCCTAAATGACGCATTAGCGATAGTAGAAGGCAAGCTCATTGCGTTGTTTTTGCTTGCTGCATTGATCCGTTTCCGCTATCAACTGCAGCGACTGTTTTTCGTGGTGAAATTGCATCATCTGCTCATCCAAACCCAGTCCATGATATGTATTCCGTTCCATGTCCATTTCCTTTATCCGTGCATCCGCTTCTGGCAGCGACTTGCTTGCGACCGATGCCGGTCTTCCGGTGGGCGTTGTCGAAGCCCACAATGGCACGATGGTCATGGGTAGTGCGGAGAAGATATCTCCGGTATTAGGGAAAATTGATGGACGAACAGCATTCCGTCCGGTTTGGACAGTTTTCGGTCGAGTAGGCGATTTGCCCGGATCGGTTGCATGTAATTGAAGCCAATTCGATTTCAATCAGCTATTTCGACCCATACCGTATCTCGTACCACGTTGTGAGCCGAAACAGCGTCATGGTAATGGATGGGTTAGTTCGAAATTCGTTTATGCAGCACATTTCCGGAAGAAGAATGCTAATTTTCTCCGTTAAGCCCGTGTTTTCCGGCTCGGAAATAGGTCGCCTACACGAATGCTTAAGAGGTGCGTCGGTCGTGGCTCGAGAATTCCGCACCAACTGCTTCCGGCAGCAATAAACGCTGTTTAAAGTTAATTACATTTCCACCCAGTGTCTCTTCGAGGGGCTTGATTCGGGTTGCATTACCACGCGCCACCCGAGCGATGGATGTGGGCGTAATGGCTTCAGCCTAATCATACCCGATCCTGCTGAAAGCTTCGGCATGGGGCAGGCTTTTCGAAGTCGTTACTCGGTACATTAGCACCTTTTGAGCAGTTTCTGTCGGGTAGCACCGGTTTGACGGTACAGTGGGGTAGGTTTTTACGCTAGCTACGTTGCCTTAGCGCTTCCGGGCCTGGTAGAACGCTCACCTCCGGCCTGCTATCACCACAGCTGCCCCTTTTCACCAGCTAGCAACCATATGATTAGTTTCAGAAATTCTGACGAGGCATAAGTTTTCATGAATTATACATCGGCCGCCCGGGGGCAAGAAATATGCTCCAACTGCGGAAGACCGACCCCGGAAAGACCTCCAGCACGGCCCAGCAGGCTCGGTCGGATTGGGTAGGCTGATGCTGGTTGCTTGCTTGCTTGCGGTTCTAGTTGGTTCGCTTGGTTACGCCACCCCGAAGCAACGGAGGTCGGTATCGAGGAACGGTGCCGCAACCGGTTGGAAGCTGAAAGTCCCAAGAAGTTTAGCTGCCTTTGATCTGCCGCGTTCGGATGAAGGCACTCCGGAAACGGACCAAGGCACCCGAAGCGGTGGTGTTCGGTATCTGCAAGGATGCAAGCAACAACAAAAAAAATACACCCTTCCGAACAGGCGTGCGGTTGGAGCGTAAATCCTCTGGTCGAACTAAGTCAAGGGCCATCTTTTCCACTGACGACCGGGGGAGAATGTGGATGATGGCTTCTGCCACAGTTTGCTCCCTCTCTGCAGGACACACCCCGAAGCGGCCGCTTGAATCTTGTGCCCGAGCGCGATAAGGCTTTTCCGGGCACGAGGCGGAAAGCCTTCTGGGCTGGTATTTTGCATTCCTCGGTGCGAACGTCTTGGGGCGCGATAAATTCCTCGAGCCAAACCCACGCAACCCCGCTCGCTCGAACGAACGCGGGAACGGGAAATAATTTCCTGTCGGCTTCTGTCAACAGCGCCGGTTCGGGTGGGCGAGTGGTCTTTGACTATGATGGCGATGATTTGTCGATGATTTGGCGTTGTTTAACGGTCGAGCGATAATGGGCAAAGTGTCGTGGAAGAGCTGTTGGGCGCAAAAGTTTGACCATGCTCGGGGCCCAGGTCGTCGTCCTGCAGCTGGGAGTTGAGCCGTGGAGCTGGATGAACCCGGTACGATTATGTTGGGGGTTAAAGCTGCTCGTGCTTAAAGTTCACCGGCTTGGTTGGCGGTGACAGCTTGGTGTTGAATAATTCTGGCTTAAATTTTGAAGCATCGCCAGCGTGCTCGCAGGAAGCAACTGTTGGCGTAAAGAATAGGAGTAAATTCGTCTTTCTTTGTCTTAGTGAAGTATACTGCAAAAAAAACAAGACCTCTGGGTTGAAATTTATGCGCTGTATTTTGAGTCAGAATTTCATGATTTATTCTTCACCGGAGCGAAAGACAACTGTAGCTTAAAGTATTAAGGCAGGGGCAGCAATCCGTATACAGCCAACAGGTTGGAAGTTGAACTTTCATGTTCAATGTACGCTTCCGATTGTTACGCTTTCTGAAATGTAACTCGAGTATCTAACGATAAATTACTATTTTATCGATTAGTTTAAAACGATAATTAAAAGTTGCATTAATTGCAAAAGCACCTGTAAGAGGCTACCATTGGTATTTTCTGCGTTTTATCATGATTTAAGCCCAAATATTTTGTTAAATCCGTTGTTGATGTATGTTCTTCCAATTCCATGCACAAAAATCATTTCATGTTCATATTTTATTGAAAATTTACGCTTTATTCAATTGTGCTTTGAACGATGAAATAGAACAGCTTCTGGGGAAATTACACAGCATTTTTGTAAACAAACTTTTTAGCAAAGAAAAAGATTCATCAAGCGCAAGAGGTCAACAAAGAAAAGTAGCGCAATTTAGGGTCTGCGCTTAGATTAACTAATCGGTTTGCATTCGCACGCATTACATATTTAATCCGCTCAGCATACGATTGGATGCTTCGTTTAAATAATCTCTTTCGACATCGCCCATCGCCGCGATCTAACTCAGTTTTAATCAGCCTCGGACTGTCCATCGCGTAATTAAGCTAATGCTATATCAGCACAGCGATAATCTGATTTTGCATTATGTCCTGGGCAACCCACAGCTGGGTCTTTCCTTTATTCTCCCATCGCCAATAGCACCGCCAATTCCGGCTCAGCACGTGGCGTTTACTTTATTGCCTCGGTGCTAATTTTGTTTCGGGGATTGGATTACCGGCCCGTTTTATGTTCGCTTTCGTTCATCGCTTCTCTTCTGCACGCACATTCAGCACCACACCGACCCAACCAATGCGCGCTGTTTCTCTTGTACTACCGGCTCCTGCTCTGTGCCGTGATATCATTGATCTTAGGCCTGAATAGGCTCCGAGTTGCCATCGCTCGAAGGCAATTCTTTGCCGCCCAATCTGCCCTCGAATGCTGTCGCTGTCGCTTCACCGTTCATCGCGTTTTGCTGCCGATTTCATCCGAAAATTGGTGGGCGGAATTTTGTAGATGGGTGAAGATAAATATTACACCACCCAAGCCCTCGACCACGCTCGACGGAAGGTGCGTGTGGAGGATTCAAGAATCCCTCGCATTGGCACAATCGTCGTTTCTAGGTAGCGGTCTCGTTGACCACGGAGTGTTTTCTTGCTCCATTCAGGGACATCTTTTCCCCATCGTTGGTTTCAGACTGGCGGTTTCAGGAAAATAGGCATCCTCCCACGAATCAAAAACCGAACCGAGAATTCGAAATATATCCAAGCGCTACAATGGGCCCAGCTGCCAAGCCGACCTTCACAAGACAACCGAACCATACGACAACTCGTACCGTGGGAATTGTGGGCATACTGGACTGGAGTCCTTCACAGGTTATCCTCCCGGTGGCACGATATTGGATGAATTGGTTGTCCCGTTTCGCAGACTAAAAGCCGTACGCTGGAGAAATGGAAGTAAAACTGCGGCCGGCTTCGGAAGAACCATTTCCGGACCACTGCACACCCACATCGAGGAAACAATTCACCGGTGGGGTAGAGTGCCGTGTTGGGATGGGTAAGAGCATCAGAGAAAGAGCGAGAGAGAGAGAGAGAGAGAGAAAGACACAATATGGTTTGGCTCGAGTCGGTGTTTATGTTCCATTTGCTTCGATCCTCGACTGAAGCAGATTCGATCGGGAAGAGCTTTGTTCCGCCCCGCTTGGGAAGAAGCCGTGATAAACAATTTTTCCGACCCACCAGGCCCCCGGGTAGCGTTGTTGTGCCCGCGCTACCTCACGGGGAGATAATTGTGTCAAATAAATTTATCGATACGGCAGCAATCCGGTGGCCGTTTCTTTGGCGTACCCGTAGAAGATACCCTGGAGCGATTCACCGCAGGCTACTTCGATGGCCTCGAGGATAGCAAAATGGTGAAGAAAGAGAGTGGAACCTGGAAACAAACTGAGCACATGTGACGGATGTTGAACGCGGGGCTGAAATTATTCGACGTGAAAGCCTTTGAAGAGTGTGCTGCAGCCGTCTTTGGATGTTTAATGGAATCTCTTCAAAGAGAAAAAGAGATAGATACAGAGAAAGAGAGAAAGAGAAAGAAAGAGAAAGAAAGAGAAGAGAGAAAGCAAACTCTAGTGCAAAAAAAAATAATAGCATCGGGCGCTCGCCTAAGAGAATCCACGCGAGAGACCAAGCTTGAGGCGCATAAAAAGCGACAGATGGCGAATCGATAAAACGCACTTTCTTCGTTCTGAAGTGCTGCTGTCACGACCGGAATCCCAGAAACCGCAAATCGTATGCCACTCTTCGGTATTGTTTCATGCTTTCGTGTGTGCTAGGAAGCTGGTCTATTTTTTTTTGTATTCCCAACGATTCGCATTCGGATTTCCCTTTTCGGGGTTAGACCGCTGAAATTGTTCCATTTCATTTCACGGGCACTCTTACTCGCGTCGTTTCTCTTGACGTGACACCTATAAGACACGCATCGGGTTGAGCCTGGGATGGAGTGTGGCTTCACCGGAACCCATCTTGAAATGGAGCGTGTATTAGACGTCACGCTTTTAAATGCCGGCTCACGAATGAGATTTACTGCCGGTTTGAATATGTTTTCTTTTTCTCTTAGATCAGCACTCTACTTCAGCTACTGTGAAGAAGTAGAATGTGAACGAGAAATAGACCGTATATGCTCTCTTTGCGTGTGCGTATGAGATTAGATTTTGTGGGCGTCAAGCATGGCAAACAATACGAGTATTGACGTTCTCGCGCCTGAGTGGAGATAAATCACTCGCACGTAGTGAATTATTTGTCCAAGAGAAAGCTCCTATTCTGTACGAGGAAAACAAATCTGGGAAGGAAAGCGCATACAGCTCCAATGTTTTGAAAAGTAAATTACTTGAAAATGAATAGAAAAAGTATTGGCAGATATAAAACAAATAAGGATAAATTATAAGAATATAACAAAATGCAAATTTTGTATGTATGTTCGATATACATAAACACCTATTAATACACTCAAATAATTACTTACGCGTCACTGTATTTTAAATCCTACGTATTGCTATGAATATTTTATAAGTGTTTGATTTTCAAAGTGCTCAAGTCTGTGCCTCAAAACCGGTTGACTGCAATGCTCACGCTCGTGTGATGCTTCAATTCGTACAAGACACCAGGCGTCTCCATCACAGTTGGTAAGCTTTGAATTGACTTGTCCAATGAACGGCAATGCCTTAAGAAATTTGCCAAAGATCAACTGATCCACGAAAAAGCGAGTAAAACATGCTGCTTTAACATCGGAAATACATGTAGCTGTCACATTACGGAAAACACACGACCGACATCAATATCACCACCACGGAAGCGCTTTTAGTTTCGTTGACGGTGAGCAGTAACAGTTGCTATCTGAAGTAACCAGCTTGTAATTACTGGCCGCCATCTGTTCATCTGACGGTGCCCTCGAGGAAACCTACTTTGGATGAATGATTCGTACTCTCGGTTACAGCGCGCGCTTGCCTTTGATGCATCTCGGAGCGCACTCGCGGTGCACAAATGGACCGCCATCGCCACCAGCCCGTCGGTAACGCTTTGTCAAATGAAAAGATTGATATAAATGGGTTGGAAATTAATTTAGACGTGCCGGCAAAAAGTAGAGCGTGCTGTATTCGGGAAAGGACACTCCACTTGGGCCGCGGCAACGAGAACCAGAAGAAACCGCTCTTTCGAAGCGGCATGAGCGGTGAATCGTTCGCATGTTGAGACGACTCGAGAGGAGAGATTTTCACTTTCCTGCCACGTTTTCTAGGGGGAAGCGCGTGTCATAACTTACCTCGCGCGTTCTGCGCTTCTCGCACGTCGTTAAGATCCATCTGTCCAGCAAGCCACAGTGAGGCCGGAAGGATGGGGCCATCTTAGACTGAAAGCTAACGGGAAAGAAAAGTGCTGTTAAAATCTTCCAAGGCGCTCGCAAAAGTTCGAAAGTGGAAGAAAACCCAAGCTGGGTGGCTGGGTCGGATGGTTTCCAGGAATGGACCGACTTATCGGGTGACCGTTTTCCTGTTCTCGCGGTCATAACTGTCGGACGGGTGGTCGGGATTAGGTCGCTGGTGTGGAATGAACGCGAGTCGGCAGGACGTGCTGCAGCAAGAGGAATGATTATTAAATCGCGCAGGAAGCGCGATGCGGTAGGAAATTAGTGCGGAGCGATTTCGATTACGGCGTCGCGTGCTTTCGCACTGGTGTCATACGGTCTGATTTTTCCTCGCACTGAAGCACCACGTAAGACGGCATTTCTGCATTAAAACGTTATTTGGCAGACGCAAAGTGTGCGCACAAGAAAGCAGGGGGAGCGTAATTCACCGGGGCTTTTATATGGAAATATATGGCATATAAAATGGGGAGGGCTGGTTGAAAATTTAATCCAGTTTCGCATTAATCATCGCACCATAAAAGTGCCTCATGTTTAGTGAAATTTGTGCCATTTTTATACGATGATAAACTTTATCGAATGCCTCCGGTTCATTGGTCGTAAACATGTCGAACGACACATTTTCGTTTGCCTAAGTGATGCAATCTTTCGCCAACATACATTGCCAACGATTTAGAGCTCTCGCGATGTGTTGCTTTTCTTTGAAAGTATTCACTCATCTCGCCTTTCACTTGCTTTAAGTATTGTTTGAAATCGAGTTTCAGGCTGTAAAGAATTAATACAAGTCAAACAAACTGCTTCTAAAATTTTTCATTGCTTGTCGCTATATTGCGGCAGTTTTGAATTAAGATTAAATGTGGCTTAAAGTTATTCATTTTTCAAACATCAAACTCACCTGAAACGAAGAAGACGGTGTATGTACTCCATTTTGTTCAAACCAAAAACAAACCAGGGTGGCAAGATAACGCTGAGTAATTGCATAAATGCAACAGACTTCCATCGCGCTCACAACGAGATGTGTTTCAACTTTTCCCAACGCAGCCAGGTGAATAAAGAAAAGCCAATGTAATAAAAACGACGCGCCGCAGAGCGTGGAGATGTACGTGAAAAAGTGGAAAATGAAATACCCACAAAAACGGAGCATGGACGAGATTTTCAGTTTTTTTTTCAACACTCTCTCTCTTTCTATCCATCTCTTTCTCGCTTTCGATCGCACTCTCCTTTCAACGTCGGCTGAGGAGATTGCTGAGCAAAACAGATTAGATTCGCAACAAAGAAAGTCTAAATTTGATGTAATGAACAAACGAGTTACATTTCTGTTACCTTTCGGTATTGTTTTCGTATTGCATTGTTTGCTCTGGCGGTAGTTTGAGATTGTTCAGCCCGCCTGCCGCACTCGGTGGTGTCACGTTTGCTCCCATTTGGTGCCCTTTTTACCTTTTGTGTCAGCTGCCGCTGCCATTGAGGGCGGTTGAGTTTTGCTACGTTTTAATGCGGAAGAATTTTTGTTGTGGCTTTATTCGTTTGTGTTCAAGCCGTCACTGCCGCCGGTGGCACGGATGCTGACGGCACTACAACAGGCTCCCAAGTCACGATCCCTCTGGTACCCTCATCGCTTGTTTGCCCCTTGATGCTACTGTTTCAGTATAATTTATGGAATCGTATATTTTTTCCTGCCTCTTGTCCCATGAGCAACAGGGTGTGTGCATGTGGCAGCCGACGGATGAAGCAAAAAATGGCCACGATTCAACTTTGCAATGTTTTACAGAGCGGCAAAAACATCAAAAACGCCGCTACGAACGCAATGCAACCAAATAATACAACAGTGTGAGGGCAAGCTGCTCTGCCAAGCCCTCTAACGAGCGCTGCGCTAGAAAGAAAAATGGTTGCGTGCGTGTTGTGAGCAAAACCGACGGAAAAACGAGCACACAAGCACACCTCGCCAAAGGAAGCATCCTTCCGGTTGATGGTCGTGAGAAGTCGACATTACACCTTTGCCAGTGCGTGCTGCAGGGAGTAAATGTTTAATTGTTTTTCTTCAGCCACGGAAGAGTTTGTTCGGATTTTTGTTTCGCAACGTCTTTCCTGAGAAACTAGGTAAAACGGTGAGATGGAAGACTTTTCCCGCAGGCGTGACATGTTCGTGACGTTGAGATGAACCTCACCGATATACGCGTTACAATGGAAACGCCATTTTCGCCATCGCCTTGAGCTTTCATTTTTACAGCGTCTTGTTTGAGTCGGGGTGCTTTTTCCTTGCATGACGCAAGTTCGAACGTCTGCATCGTCGGGGAGGTTTCTCGTGGCACCCCTACGTTAGGCGTTAGCGCATTTACGCCGTTATGATGCGACGAACAGACGCACTTGGTGCTATTCGAGCGAGCGGGATCATTCTGCCTCGAAGAACATGCCTTTCGACCGCCAACTACCACTGCTCCATTGCACCCTTCAGGAAGATAGTGCGCACACAATGCGATAAGTGCTCGCGCTGAACCGGACGCCTTTTCGTTCACATCGTGAAAGGAACACGTTTCCGTTTCTTCCATGGCTTCCGTCGAAAGACTCGAGGCTCCTTACTTCAGGAAGATTTTCTCAGCTCCTTTCCTGCTCCCACGGCTCATAGCGCAGTTCAAGGATAAGTGGCTGAGTGCCGCACCGTCGAAAGGACGCTCGTTTGCGTTCGATGCACTTTCGCGTTCACCGTGTTGCACATTCGCCGCACTGAAAGGGGCAGTTTATAATAATAAACTGCACTTCGGCGTTCCCGTTGCTGTGGAACCCGTGCTTATCATGGAAGTGTTGGGAAAGTCTTGCGATGGGGAATGCAATCGGTAGCGAGATGCCATTGTTATTTGGTGTGATTCGAGAATTCCACTGTTTTGGTTCATGAATCGGTTCTGAATAAACAATAAGTAAAAGGACTGCATTTCTCACGACGTCTCTGTCTACACGTCAAAGGGGTTTGCTTCATGGTTAAAAAGCGCAGCCAATTCACACTCTCGCGGTTTTTTTTTAATAACGAAAATACTTAATCTTATTCTCGAAAATGATTTTTGCTCCACAAAATACATATACACTCATGAAGAAAATGAAAAGCATTTTCCAAAACAAGATATACAATAAATTTAAGGTTAATGGGATATTAAGGACTGATTTTTTCCTTGCCTTTTCTTCCAACGAGAATATCATTGATTAATTTGTTATCTACCCTGCTTAATTTATTTTTCAATATATTTCATGTTGCATTTGTTTTTGTTGAAAAGCTTTTTGAGCCACATTTTTTTTAATAAATTTTGACCGAAACAAAATAGCAAAATGCTTTTTATCAGAAGCAATATTTTTACAGCCTGTATAAATATTTTATCATCGCAAGCTTTCGCTATTTATATTTGTGGGTTTAATGAAACATTCAAAGCTAAAGAAAACAAATGGGTATTTTCTATGCATATTGATGGATATATTAGTTTGAGCTTTGTTCAAACCATTTTTTTAGGAGTTGAAGCGACTGCTCGTACAATTTACAATGGTTGAAAAACTTTAACAAATCTTTAAGAATTGGTATAGAAATTACGCTGAAAAACTAGCTTCCTTTGATATTTCACAAAATAGTCGAGGCTATTCTAAACACGACGGTTTACACGGAAAGCAGCCGCACCTGTTGAAAGAAGGCTGTTTGGAGTTTCCATAAAGCATTCCCAGACCCATTCCTCGCGCATCCCTTCGCAACCTTTCACCCAGCGCAAGCGTGTACCCCTGAATCTACATCAAATCCGGGCACGCTGAAGGGAACCGAGGTGGCTCGGTAAATATTTGCGAAGGATATTTAAGATAAAAGACAACAGCGGATTTTCTAATCTAGCCGTGGCGGCGTCTTTCATATTTTGTGTGCACAATCTCTTACTTGTGGTTACGCTTTTGGATCACAGCACGGGTGGTCCAACGGACGAAGTAGGTTTGTAAACGTACGGTGCTTGAGTTAATGGAAGGAGCACCGGCAGCCTTCAGCTGCGTTATCGCTGGGAAAAAGGGCGAAGGTGAACATTTTAGTTCGCTTTTGCTATTATAGAGCTTTGCTACCAAGGAATTTTGAAACCTTTGGGGCCAGGTGAGGAAAGAAGCCATTCAAAGAGTGCTGTACTGTTGTGCCAAGCGAACATCTAACTGGACGGATGTTTTTTTTTGTGTAAGCTTTCATTCTTTTAGTATCCTGTAAACAATGTCGTTGAGTAACAATCTTGCTCAACCACGAAGGCTCTCGAAAGCTCACGATGTGATCGATCCGGTTGAAGAAGGGATACTTTTAAAAGGTGTGTTTCTCTCTCGTTCGTTAAAAGATGTGCTTTTTTTTAACGCCTTTCTGCACTCGTCAGTGTTTCTTTGATGATGGTTCCGAATGTAGAAATGTATATCCTTTAGTGACCCGGTGATTTTTCGTTGTTTGAGGAGGAAACAACTTCTTCAGGAACATTTTGATCACAGTAAAACGTGTTCCACATAGTTATAAATTGAAAGTTTATAGCACATAATCTAATTTTCTGCAAATCAGAATTTGTGTTTAAAAATGAAAAATTCAATTAGCTTAGCAAGGATAGAGGGCTTGTAAAAGACATTGCAGAATAAAAATACATGCAAAAGAAAGTGAGAAAATCGAGCGTTAAAAGTTGAACTGACCGTGATTGTACAATTAAAATGGAGCATCCCACAAAAGTGTGTAGAGCGGAGGTCAACTTGTGGTAATGCTTTGTGCGAAACAGTGGAATTTTGAAGAGCCACATACTACTGGGGCATTCGCGGTTTACTAACCAGCTTGCAAACCACCACAGCGGATGGGTTTCAGTAGCTGAAACGATTTTATTTAAAAAGCGATTTGAAGCTCCTCTGGGAAAGCCAGAAAAATTATTCCCCTTTGGGGCCAGATTCACTTAGCACGTCACCGTTAATGCTGTCGCTGAAGGCTAGTGACGCGTTCACTCGTTCGGTGAACATCGCATACCCCAACGAATTGCTTAGAGAATGCGAAACACATTTGCTTTGATGCGCGTCTGTGCCTCTATTTTCCCTGAGAACGCCCCCAGAAACACCACACATTGTTCTTCGCTACCATTTTCAACCAGTTGCGCCACCAGGCGTCTCCACGGAGCGATTAAAGCAAACAGAAAAGAAACGAAGCGAATAGCTAAGAAGCATACACTCATACTGAAACGTTATCGCCCGTAGCCAAACGAGTGCCAAGCAGGGAAAAAGCAGCGGCAAGAAGAGCGAATCAATCGACCCACCCACCATAACGGGGCATCTCGGTCAGGGCACCCGTGTTCGGTATTAAATGGTTTATGACGACCAAAGGGGCGACGCCACGGGTTCGATCGCCAAGTGCCAGGGCGTTGCTGGTCGATGGAGGGTTGTATCCAACGATATTTAATTTATTACTGTACCCATTGTCTGCTCGAGAGCGTCTGGACGCTCAGGGCAGGTTATTTATGGGAGAACGCATCACCGATTGGGTCGAGCACGTGAAAACACGTGAGAAAACGAGGCGATTTTGGGGTAAAATTATGGAACGCCCAATTGAAATTGGTTTGCGAGGTTGTAAGCAAATGCGTACTTCTGTTCGTTCACACCCGAATCGTTTACTAGCTTTCGGAGTGCTTCAGAGTGGCACGGTCGGGTAATCTCGCGCTCGATTAATCTCCCGTTTTTTCCGTGCTCAATTACCGGATCGACGCAAATTGCGACATATTCGAGCTAATCCTCTTAAGCAACCGCCATTTAGAGGCTCCTTGGAGGACATTTGCCATGTATCAACCGAACGAAAACGAACTGCAAAAGCCCAGCGTTTACAGCCGCTCGAAGTACACACGCCGTGGTCTCGTATGTGGCCCGAAATAGCGACACGAAAAATGGAAATATCTAAATCACCGTAATACTACCCTTCGCTAGGGTGGGTCATAAACATACCGAGTGCCTTCGGGGTGTTTTCCTTGGCCAAAATGCGCCTGCTAGCCGCATAAATCTTCCGAGCAAACAACAAGCCCAAGGCGAAGCGCCGGAAGCCGTGTAGCCCAATCGAAAATGTGTTCGGAAACTCATCAATTTTAGCGCCCCAGAAGCTGCTCCATATTCGCGCATAATCTGCGGCTAAAACCACCAGCCCTTTTGGTAGGGCGTGGTGCATACGAGACAAGAAAAAACGCCTTCTCCGGCACGGCTGGCAGTTCACGTGGCGCAGGATGCTTTAGGGGATGAATTAAAATCGGCTTTCCCGTGTCTGACGCGTGCTCTCGTTGCGTGTCCCGTTTGGATTGATTGTTTTGGAGGGAGGTGGCCCATTCAGGACCTTTCGGCTTTGCACAAAAGCCACGGTAAAGTGAAATCGAAGCCCCATTCGTTATGCCGGTAGTCCTCGCGGGCAAACAGTTTGCCAGAGCTTGATTTTGCGTAAGCATCCACGCACACCGGAAGCCTACGGTACCGCCTTTTCTTGACGCGTGATTTTCCGAGCACGTTACGCTTTTTTTTCCACCCAGTGACGGTGAAAATGAAAACAAACTCTCACCAACACTCATGCGCATGCATGGGCGAAATAATGCTTTTTCAATAAAAGAAAGCATTCTCCGCCCATCCGGCATGCGAAGGCACCGTGATCCTTTTCGCCGTCACCAAAACCCGGCCAACCGCGTGGGCCGCTTCCGGCTGCTTGCTCCCGCTCCGGAAGGATTGGAAAGGCTCTAAGTAACAAGGAGTTATTCGAAAATCAAGCCCTCGCAAATGGCGCTAAAGCTTGTTTCGATACGGCGCTTGAGAGCCGGCCTCACACCGGAAGGAACTGAAAAGACGCGGTCTGGAATGCCGTGCGTGGAGGTGAGTGGAAAACAAGGCAGCAACGTTCCTTGACACAACCGCCCGATGTGTCGGCTACCGAGAAAGGCCACCGTCTTCAAGTTACTTCGAGTTTGCTTCCATTTCGGTGACTTTGGGTGAAAATAGGGAGGAAAAAAAAACAGAGGAAACCACTCGTTCCACATGCACGTTACCCGTGCCGGGCCGAGGATGGGATACCCTACTTGTCGCGCTACCTTTTCGCCTTTGTTCCCTTTCGAATACCGGTTGAAGGATTTATGATCTGCCCGTGGTCCTAAGCTTTGGCCCGCTCCGTGGGCGCGTCGTGCTCGATTTGACATTTTTATTTTCATGATACGGCACGCCGGCAACACTTGCGCCGCTTCCGATCGCTGGCGGCTTTTCGAGGCCAGTTGAACCCTGCGTGCCATGCTTGATCGAAAGAAGAAGAGAAAAAGAGAGAGATAGAGAGAGAGAGAGAGAGAGAGAGAGAGAAGACAAGCGCTAAGTGAGGTTGCCAGTGCTAAGTGAGGTGGCGGGTTGGGCCATCCGCTTTCTACGACGGGTGGCAGCAACATAAGGCGGACACCATGGGGTGGTTTAACGCGCTGCTGAATTTGATTCAATCCGCGCACTGTTCGTCTCCGCTGGATTCTTATAGCGGAGGGTTTGTGGTGGCGTAAATGGAGGATAAATTTGGCGAATGATAGAGGCATTATCAGGCTGGATGGGGGTAAACTGGTAGCACTCGTTGTGGTGTGCATTTTGTGATTAATTTTTTCGTCCGTGATGGATGGTGCTGGCCCGTTCAGACTTCATCCGTGAAGTAGCTAAACTAGACTCACAGATTGTAGTTGAGGAATCGTTCCACTCGTTGTGATGTGACTGAGAATATCGAAAGCGAAACAATCGTTTTGATCCAGGATCCAGGGTAAAATTCACATCCATTTACCTGGTGTTTTACAAAAAATAAAACAGATAGCATGTTCTTTCGACAAGCACAAAGATACATACGTGAGAAAATGCGATGGAGAAATAAGATGATGATGTAAAGTCCAAAATCGATAAAAGGTCTTATCTTTTCAAGCAGTTGTACTTTCATCGCCTCGGTGAAGGATCACAATTACATGGCTTGAACAGTGCAAAAGACGTCTTGCGATACGATTCAGCAGATTCTCATAAAGCACTTCAATCGGACCCAGTGCAAATCAGTTTAAGGTTTAGGACTCTATTTAAAGTAATCATCCTGGGTTCCTGAGAAGCCATAAATTTCGCTCAAACTATTTCCTCACTGATTATTTTTTACTCCATCTACAGTCTCCAGTAAACTTCACCGATTGACAAACTATTGCAAATTTAAGATACAAACCCAATGCCAATAGGGCTGCAAATATAACTGGCGCAAACAATGCTGATTCACCTGTTCAAGCTAACTCGTGCGAGAGAAATTCCCAACGTGCTCACCTCGTGCCGCGGGCTGGTTGCATAATTAGCTACCTGATTCGATGAGCGTATTAACGGCATCATTAGATCCATTACGCCCGGAATCGATAGCACATTATCTCGTCTTTGCGTGGGCCGCTGACGGTTAAAGCCACCAGCGAAAAGCGAGCCAAACGCATAAATCAAACCATTTAAAGATTAGCTGCGGGTCACGGGCCGTTAAACATCTCTCGTCCACCGATCATTCCAAGCAAAGGCGGATCGAATCGATATCCAAGTCCATTTGCTGTTCGGCGTAATCATTATGATTACGTGCACTGCCAGTAATTGACCGCGTTTGTGGTTCCCCGAACTCGTCTTCGCTTTGGTAGTGAAGCGTATTTTAGCTCGCCACATTGCGACCTTAACGACGACCTTATTAGCCGACCGTAATCGATCGTTGACGCTACAATTAGACGCTTAGTGATTGATTCCTGGACTTCGAATGGTGATGATGGCTTAATGAATGTTGTTAGCTGATAGTTGCTAGCGAATCTTTGAAGCGATGTCCATGAAGGGTTTTGTGTCTATATCTCCTTAAAATTGCTGGTAGTCTGTACTATTTCAAGCAGATATTCTAATATCTAAAGATCATAAACGATTGTGATACACCAAGCAGAAACAACCCTTGTCCAGCACAATAGACAAAAGACCAAACACCGGTTGATGGTACGACCATTTACGGTTCGAGCTTTCAAACCACACCGTTAACCCCGCCAGAGGTTCCATTGCCTAATGTCTCTCAAGATGAAAGGGCACTCTCCATTTGAAATAGTATATTATGCTCAGTTTATGTTGCCCCCTTCCCAGGCATTGTGCTCACCGAACAACGGCGTAAGTGGCACTTTCGCCTCACAATGACTGCAATTGTACAGAGGACATCAAACAAACCGAGACCGAGCTGGCACGTCTGCCAGAGGTGCCTTCTTTTCACCTGTGCAAGCGAAGATCCTTAAACGCACATACACACACACACACACACGTGCGCGCGAACACATACATCTGCACGCAATATCCTGCGACTGACACTGGGTACCTGTGTCCGGAGGCGGACGAGCGTTGAGAAGCCCTTTGGCTTCGCTGGGCAAACGTCGGACGTCGGCGACGGTGATGGTGACAACGGCGATCCTTTTAAATTGACTTTTCACCGGTCGGATCGTTTGCATTGTCCTGCTGGCAGTCCTGTGCCACCGTCTGAGGAAACACCGAGAAAGTGAATATTGGCCGCGTGCCGATGGGAAGCGTTCGCGTGATTGTGCCGTCACTTGAACGGAAGGTAAACAAAGAACACGAAAGCGCTACTTGACGAGGTTGTTCGTACATCATCACCGTTATTGGCTTTTTTTTTTCTCTTCCCATGTCCGGAAATTTGTTTAAGGACACGGGATTATGTGCCATCGAAGCGTGTGGCAACGGTGCAGAACAAGGAATGCATTCTCTTTAAGGTTTCTTTCTCTTTTCGCACCTTAGAGTGGAATTTATTGTTGCTTTTGTATTTGAACGGACATGGGTATGCAAAGAGTAACGGTTTACTGCGCTTCAACTGATTTGATCTGGCAGTCACTGCTAACAGCTCTTGTATAAGGATCAGAGGTTTTGTGACGTAGTGAACGTGCATGTTATGCGCATAAGCCGAGTGTTTGTTAAATACCATAATGATCGTTACCTTTTTTTTGTAATCCATTAATTACTTAACAATGATATTCGATTTATTTACTAATAATATTTTCAAATAATTTCAAAATGACTCTCAAGACTGTTTACGCATTTAATATTTAATTTAATTAATTTTAATTTTTAATTTAATTTTAATTAGTTAAACTGTAACATTACAGTATAAATACAACATGATATTCAACTCTCAAAAATCCAAACGATGTGCGACCAGTCAGTGTAAAGCGCCAAATTTAAATTCACACGCATTCAGATGGAATTCTAACTTCCTTCCTTCAAGCTCAGTCGAAAAAATGCAAACTTTTTCGATAATAGCAATTGTTGCTCATGCATACAATTATCGGTTCATTGAACAAATGTTTGTTGAAGCCACTTCGTGAAAATACCCGCAAAGCAGAACCAACTTTGGCAACTCGCACCGCAAATTTTCAGTTAAAAATGGTCTCATGTTTGCCAAAATATGCATTTTTCGACATGTGTTACACCATGGCCGGACGATCTGTAAAACCAATCAGCACCACCATTCAAGCGGTTCGGTTCGGTTCGGAGAAATGAACGAAATCTAATAAACCCGGACTCGGTGCTTTTCAACAATGTTCTGCGAACCGAGCCAGGTGTAAATCGATCGTTCCTTCCAGCGGCGAACGAACAGCGAGCCAGAATGCGAACAGGCTGCTCACACGGGCTGTATATTCTACGGCATTCGTGGCGTGTTCGAAGGAGTTTTAATAGCAGCAAAGGTGAAGTGAAAAACAATCCCACCAGCCCTGGGAGCTGGTACGAAGAGAAGACGGCTAAGAGGACGGCCGTACCACTCAACCACTGTATTAACAGCAAACAGTATGGCGTGTCCGTGACCGGAATCGGCAGCAAACGGCAGTAGTAAACGTGAACGTTTCTTAAACGGCAGCTATTGCTGCAGTGATTCCTTCCATCGACCTTCGCGACCAACCTGGCTGCACGAAGCACGTGCTGCATATCGCTTTACGCTACAGCGAAATTGTTGACGCCCTTTCGGGTCCTTACATCGGCTCACTCACGGCGTGCCAGCTCGTGATGGAGTGGCTGTAACCATCGAGGCACATACTCCACATCTGCACCGGAACCGGAACATGGCTGCCATCGACCCTGTTTTGGAATCTCGAGTGGGGCTTAATCGCTCGGTTAAGGCAATCGGTACACACCGGTATGAGCCCGGAAGGGCATAGTTTGTTTGTTGGTAGTGATATTTTCTCTCCATCCTTTGCTCACTCTTCTTTTCACTTGAGCAGGTAATATCGCAAATACATGCTCGTTTCGCAAGGGATGGTTGTTTATCGAAATAGATCCAGTGGCATGGGCTGATCCTCGACCTTTCGTGCATGCCTTTACCGTTCCCGAAATGATCATTCATCAACTCCAATTAAATCAACTCAGCCTCAGGGGAACTGAGACACGTGTGCGAGACAGCGGTCAAGTGAGAAAAGTTTGTAGCACTGCCATTGCCTCGCATTCCTAGGAACCTTTTTTAGGCAGCCTTCCGCATGAAGGGATCATCTCTCTCTCTCTCTCTCTCTCTCTCTCTCTGTTTGCTGCCATGTGCCTTCCTGGTCTTAATTAAGTTTCCCCGCACCGTTAGAGGCAGGAAGGACGGCAACCGGAACCCTTTCACCGAGCTACCGACAAAAAGGACATCCATTATTGGAAACGATAAACTTTTGCGATTGAAATATGGTACCCCACTTAAGGGATGCGGATGATTCGAAAACTTCCCACTGCCACCACCCATTTACTACTGGGGTCGTATTTTAATCGCTGGCTTCACTCTGGCCACCCACCGAAGGATTTCGGCTCGAGCTCAAAGGGATGGCTCGAAGGATGGATGGGCGAGGATGGTCGGCCAAAAGCCGCAAACACAACACGAATCTTGAAGCCCCTCGGTTGAAGTGAGAAACCGAATTAAATTCCGAATGAAATTGACCGCAACACGGCGGATCGCACGGCTTTAGAGTGAAACTTTTAACACCGGCCTGTGTTCATTAAGACATCCATTTTTTGCTGTCACCGAAGGGATTAGTGTGTGCTTTCGGTTTATTTTTAACACTACATTCCATCCATCGCAGTAGAGAGTGACGAACGTGCTGATAGGGTCCCATTTCGATTAGCAGCTCGCAAAGAGCGGGTTGTTGTGGAAAAAGGTAACAGATTTTGAATGTAGAAAAGGCTTTTTCAAAAGACAAGAACATTCCGGTTCAAGTCACCACTTCACGCCAGCTAGTTTAAGAGCGTACCTTTTTCTAAAACGCAAAAACCCCGTCTAACGACCACATAGATTTCGAGGAAGCTCCAGCTATCACTACCGGCAGGCGGACAGGTGAATCGGGCTTGTTATGTGCGCAACCGGCGCCACAGCCCAACCGATAATGATTTCCCACAAGTCCCCGAGCCGGGCGCTATTGACAAGGCACTTACAATGAGAAATTCTTCGAATACTCGTCTAATATTTGCAGGCGGCAAACTTTTGCACGGGAAAGTTTTTGAAACCACCGCCGAGTGGTAACCCGGGGCCCAGGAAATCATTAGATTGACATTCCAGCCAACCTTCGCGCCCGCACACTCGGAATGTGACCACTGGCGAGCTTGCGGCCGACCGGAACCGGAATGGGCAATGCCACATCCTATCCAAATAACAGCGACGACTCAATTCATTTGCAATGGCTTTGAAAGTTACTTCCCAGGCGTGGGCGTGGTGATGGGCTAGCCGTGAGTGAGGCAAAATGGACGAAAACCATCCCCGTGATGTACAAAATGGCACCCCATTGGCATCCCCATCGCATCGCTCGTAATCTGCTTCCCGGGGTTTTATCAAACAACCGAATAAAACTCGATCATCAGCAGTACAATCGCCATCATCATTACCATTTTTCACTCTACCCGTCCACCGTGCAGGTGTTTTTGGGAAAGGAATTTCTTTTTCGTTCGGCCTTGGCTTTATCGTTTGTGACCCGTACCTGTTTTTTCTTCGTAGGTTTTTTTTTGTTGCTCTCCTTTTGTTTCCCTTCGAGCCCACCCGATCAATGGTTGGATCTTGTTCCCCGGGAAAGGTCGAATTTTGAGCGCCGATTCCCGGTACGTGCCGATGGCCATCCGTGGGCCGCTTTTCCGGCTGTGTGTGTATGTGCTAATGCTCCACATATACAACCCAACACGACCCATAAATACACGAGCTTCGGTCGGCTCCGGACGCCAAGCCGGAGCCCAAGAAGGGATTTCTTTTCACGTGCCCGTCGTGGTGGGTGGGCCGGTGAAAAGTTCACCTCTTACGTGTGACGAGGACGTTTCCCAATTGAAAGTGTGCTTCATCGGTGGGCCGAGTTTCGTGGGTCGAAGCGTGGTGAAGCGGACCGTTGGCACCTTTTGTTCGCCCACGCAGCACTTCTGATCGGCAGCTGTGTGGGTGTGGCAGGAAAACGGAAGCGGTACCGCGGAAGAGTGAGTGAGCTGCGGAAAAGGTGCGAAAGTCACAGCAAACGGTGGCGCATTTTTTTTGATCGCTCCGGTTCACCCAGTGTGGAATCAGGCTTCCGGATGTGGCACCACCCGAGACGGCATGACGAAACCGGTGCAGAAAGGATAAAGGCGCAGCAGAGCAGGTTTTTCCGGGGACACCGGAGCAAACGAAAGCGGCAGGAAATCGAGGAAAAATTGAGATGAATATGTGCGACGTGAGCTTCCGGCTGCGTGCGATCCTTTCACCGACTCAGCCTCACGCAAGAAGCGCTCGGATGTGCGGAATCGGGAGCTTTCGTCCCGGCACAACCCCGTAGGAAAATAGACTCCACCCGGTAATAATCGGATCAATTTAGACAATGGCAGTCATTTACCTTCCGGTGTAAATGGACCGAAAGCCCGAGGCGCCCGTGTCCCGGTGTGTCCCTGTACCCGGGTGCGGACCGACGCAAGGATCCTGCTTTTTTTTCCCAAGTCACAACACAGGCAGGGATGGTTGGTTGAACCGGTTGATTTGTGGGAAACATGGACGGCTTGGGTGGGATGAAGATGAAAAGCGAGCGATTGCGAGTCGGCCTCGGGAAGGTGTTTCTGGTTGCGCAGAAAGCCACCGAACGGTGCTCGCAGGAAGGAGTGCAAAAACAAGGTGGAAAACTCCGGGAGAGAATAAGAGAGAGAGAGAAAGAAAGAGAGATCCCTAACTAGACCGAAACCATGGGATAATGTTTGCGCAAGGAATGACACGTGCATTATCTCGGTTCTGCCTGGCAGCTAATGATTCAAAGGAAAGATTAATGCTGGCCTTTCGTGCTTCGCATTTCCCGCATCGCACACACACACACACACACGCATTTACACACGTATGCTTTTGCTGTGTTATGCTACCGTCGCGTAAGTGTCAGCCGAGGGCAGCACTGGGAACGGGGATATTTTATGGTTTTGCATCGTGGGGTTTTTTTTATTCTCATACACGTCCGCAAGTGAAAATGACCAGAGCATGAATGAGATTTCCGCTCACATTATTGAGCGCCCGAAAAGCGTCCTGAAATGCGGGCTGAAATGAGATTGGGCTGATGCTTCGTTGGGGTTTGTTGTAAAGATTTTCCGCGATTAAAAAGTGGCATGGTTGGAATCACAAGAGTGATCTTTATCGCCATGTTACGTGCAATAAATCGGATTGGGAAAATTCGGTTTGACAAACTTCGCTTTTGGTATGTAATCAAAGTAAATTTGCTTGAGCAATGCCACAATTGCCACCTTATTTCATAACAAACCATTGATGTTGATAATTGAGACACATTTTGGGATGTTTTACGGGATCCACGGGCACTTCAAATGAACGATTTATTTTGGGGTTTATGCCACCGACCCTACTTAATGAGTTAAGCTGTCCAGAGCACCCTTGTCACGAATAAACATTGTTAACGCCATTGCCGTTGGGCCACGGGACAACCAGCGGGAATAATTAGCGGTACACACTTCAAAGCAGGCTTAGAAGCTGTACCCACGGCACAGTCCGTTACAAAAATGCGGAAACGGTGTTCCAAACGTCTTTCGGTGGGGTGTAGTTTGGGAGCGTTGGGGTTTTTATTTTTCTGCCCACCCGAAAAAAGGGTGACTTTTCCACCCGATCCTGTCAAGCCTTTCAACACCTTGATGAAACGGACACGCTCGTCCACGAGGGTCATCAGTTTTTCATTTCACACCCTGTCATGTGCAGACTTCATCGATCCGCTATCCGCGTAGGTTTCGGCACGTGAGGAATAGGTGTGGGTTGTAAAAAAAAATACAAATAGAAAGAGACAAAAAAAGCGTGCTCCACCTCCCCAGAAGGATGGGACGGAAAATGTGCCCCGAGTTGGGCTTTCGAGCTGTCCACGCAATGAAAAGCACGCTGATGTGGGTTCGATCAAGCATCCGGCCAACGGGCCAAGACACGTGGGCAAGATGGCGCCAGCAAGGAGCGCGCCAGAGAGATGACATTGGACAGGTGTCAAGCTGTACACACCGATACAAACCAATTACTGCACGGTGGTGCACGGCGTCGGTTCGCGTTATGGTCCGCTGGTTTCACCCGAGGTCCGTGGTAAGGATTCTGGTCTCCTGTCTACAGCACACAGGGCCTCGAAAATACGACACTGCTGCCCTGCGGGATCTGGTGACCTTTTGATGTACGAAGCCGTCGTCCATTTGCAAAAACGGTGACCATTCTCACGCCAACGAAAACATGCGCCCTTGCGGCTCGAGGGACTCACACAGATGGAGTGAACGCGAAAGGAACATAGGCAGTATGGAAGCGGTGGGGTTTAGAAAAACAGGGCAGGTGAAAAACCTAAGCTTTTGGTTTGTTTTCGTCACATTGTTATGTGCTGGAAATTGGTTTATTTGCTTAAATTTTTTCGAACGCTCCTAAAACACGTACACTAATGAATCTTGTAGTGGGGAAAGTGGTGTTTTCTTGTTTTCGTTTCCGAAGCTATCCAGCACAGACCACGTTCAGTCGGAAAATCAATCAACAAAATAAGGGTTTGTAACCGAATCGTGGTTACCGAGAAGAATGCTCAATTTTTCAGTTGGTTTGCCGCCCGCATTCATGTCACGCAATTTTTCAGCGATAAGATTAACGACTGCCGCTATCCCGAGCGATGGGTTTGGAAATTAGCAACACGTAATTAAATCTCACGAAGAGAAATGGTTCCGACCACGCAAAAGACACTGTTGCCGGTCGTCAACGGTGCTCGATGGTGGGAAATGTTTCAAACCAGCGCCGGTGTGACGTCGAAAATTTTGAATATCGAATGAGCGGTGTCATGTTGCGCGCGGACGCTCGATCAAACGAAGCCATGCCGATTTATCATCTTTCGCGCGATAAAGTGGGCGTATTTTTGTCTTGCCGTTGCTTGATTGCTCGAAAGAGTTGCTCAGCGAAACCGTCGCATCACGCTCATCGAGAGTGGGCTGTGTTTGTCTTCGGGAACAGACAGAAAGGACATTCCATACCACTCGCTTCGGTTTTCACCGTTTGCTCGGCATCAATCTTTTTGATGACGCGGAGGAGCTTTTTCCCGTTCAGTCCCACCTTCGAGCCGTCGTGATGGATGAATGGAACTTGCCAAACTTGGTCGTGGGCTTCGCAATTCGCAACGCTACGCCATCATCTATTAGAGTGAGTTTTCATCGAGCGCGGGTGAATTTCGATCCACCGATCGTTTTGGCAGGAATCATTTGCCGCTGAACGAAACTGCCCTTAGGTGGCAAGGTTTGCAGAAATAGATTTCGAGGAAAAGGTGGTACAGATTCCTCCCCATCCCATGCACATGTACGTCGAGGCGCAACAAGCGAGATTACGTTTGGGGCTTGCAACCGACAAGTAGTTTTGCAAGTCAAACACACGATGCATACGTTGGTGCAGCGTGCTTCGATGAGGCGCACAAGTTTCGCTTACGAACTCGTGTGGTACACTTGTAGATGAAACCTTGCAAAAAACTCCATTTTGCTGGCTCTCACATTTTCACATTCAATCGAAACCCGGCGTAGGTAAACGCCAATCCAATGGAAGGATATTCGCTGTGCATCCACCAGAGTAACGTCGAACATCGGCTAATAAGGGCCGCTTAGAAGACGTGAAGCAAGTAAAACGGATCCATTTCGTGGGGTTTATCAGCCCCGGGGAAGCCTTCGTTTGTGCTCAACTCAGCTTACAGCCTTTCTATTGATTAGTTTCCTTAGCAAACCACCACCTTAGCACCCCTGCGAGCGCCGACGGACGATTTTCGATCGGACAAACAAATTATGTGTGAATCCGCATAATTATGATCTCATTTCGCTAAACTCGCACAAAGCTTGCGGGTCGTTGTTTTGATTGGCGCATCCCTCACACCGTATCCAGTAGAACACGGCCGCATTGTTATTCTCCTCGGGTGTCTGGCGCAAGTGGTTCGGCACCATTCGGTCGGATCTCTCTCCTACCTCGGAAGGGCTTGTGTAACTTTGCTTCATCGAACCGTCGTGTGAGCGGGTGTCGAGCCTTCTCCTGGGCTCGATTATTCCACCACGCGTGGGCTTTTTCCAATCAATCTCGGCGTGGGGGAGCGTGATCGAAGTGAAACTTTTCCACCCCGTGGCTACAAGTAGCTACATTTTCGGTAACGGTGAAAACGCCGCCTCTGGCAGATTATTACGGCTCATTCTCGCAAACCCGATGGTATTCGGTCTGCCAGGAATACCACGATGGCAGGAGGCTTGCGGATCGCCTCAACTTCTGCCTTTGATAGAACTTTACGAAATTTTCGGCAAATTGTCGGCCCCACCAGACGAATGCGAAAGTGCTGATTGAATCCACGGTGTTACGAGTGACTTATGTTCTGTTTATCTAAAGCCCCACCGACAGCTCCCTCGATGGTGCTTGAAATCTCGGAAAGTTATGCATCCGCAGAGCCGCTCACATACACTCGGCATCAATTGAGACAGCGAGATAGTTTCAGGCCATTTACCTTTTCCATCGGATCGGAAGTTTTCCGTTCCAAGTTGCATCGGCAGTCGGGCAATGACGGTGTGCGGTGAGGTCGATACGCCGCACGGGACTCGTAACTCCTGCCTGCAGGAGCTGGGATGCTGGTGTCGAGAGAAGAACCACCCCCACGGGACATTGTAACACAATTTCTCACTCTAGCCGCGCCTGCCGGCAATCCAAACATTCCCATCGGGAGAGGTTTTTCCCCCCCATCGACAGTATGGGCATGGTCCGGGAGTTTTCTCTACTCCCCCAGGGGGCTCATCTACTGGTTGAGCTGGCTCCAAAAGAACACCGAACGGCCCTTGCCGGTGGCTGGATGGAGGTGCGAAAAAACACTTGTGATCGCCGGATCGAAGCAAAAGATGGAGCGGTATCCAAAAGATCGCCGTCAGAACTTTCCCATCACTGGCTTGGGCGTTGGGCGTATCGAGAACGTGTGCCCGTTTTTCGAGCACCACGACCAACCGAGCCATGAAAAAGCGGCCAAAAGTCTCGTGAGATGATTTCGGGCAGATAAGGGCCGAAAGTTGGCAAGTTTGGCAAATCTTGCCTTTTGCAACCGGCGCTCGTCTACTTCGCCTTACTCTAACCGTGGAAAGCGATTCCTTCGGAAGGGCTTTCTCAAATATTGATTGTTTACCTTCTCGCAGCCCGTGCGGAATCGCTTGAAAGTATCGCTTTTCCACCACCAATATGGAAGGCGTAGTCGCCACTCACCGCTAAGCAACTGCTGGCGAAAGTTTTCCCACCCGACCCACCGGACCAGATACAGTCCGCTGATAAACCGCTCGGGATAAGTAGTTTGTGATGGGATGCGGAAAAGGTGCGACAATCTGTAACTTTTACCCATTTGTGCTGTTTCCCGACCGCGGTGGGGTTTTCCACGCCTGCCCAGCCCATTAGCGTCTCGTTACGTCGGTCCGCCGAGGCCCACCAAAAGTTGGGTTGATAATTTTCCACCCAAGGCTGGGCTCGGGGAGCGCGATTTTCATGCGACACGGCTCGATGTGGCCCATTTTAATGGTCGTTTGCTATCATTATCAGCTAATTTAGCGGCGGGGATGCCCATGATGACTTTCAGCTGGCCGCGCCACCGAGAGCCAAACGAAACCCTTTACGAACCCGAGGGATGATGGCATTCGGGATCTGAGCAGGCATATTCATTTGCACCTCATTGTGCAGTTGAAACAAAGGGCTACTTTTCTCGATGGCAGAAAGGTTCTACGATGCTTGGGACCCGGGATGGTTGTGTGGAACATTCCGAACACAATCGCATTTCCGAAAGCTTAGCCTAATTGCTGGGGGATTGGAAGGAATTATTTTCCGACCCAGTGAAGGGAAAACACTCAGACATTGTGCTTATTTGGGTGGCAGTCGGCTGAGGGAAAGGATTCCGATTGTACGATTATTACTTGCTTCAATCTCCAGGGAAGCCGTTTTCCTTCGGGTAGCGTGTATACGTACACCTGGCCATTACAAGCTGCTTGCAAAAATGGCGTATCCAAGCTCCGGTGCCTGTGGCATTTGTTCACATCATCGGCCATCAGCAGGCGCAGATGGATTCCCAGGAAGCGGACAGAATCACCCACCAAAGCCGATCGATTCGTTATTATTCTTACGGGTTTCCACGTCGGCTCCCGGTGGGGCTATCTCGGTGATGGATTTATCGGTGAGGAAAGATAAATCATACCCACCCATCAATCTCGGCCCGGGCGTTCTCCGTAGGGGGAACAATATTCTCGTTTGTAGCATCAGAATGGCGAGCGATGCATTAAATAGTGCACACATCAGCACGCCATTCCCATCGGTCCGTTCGATTCATTACGCCGTCAAACCGGCGTGTGGCCAAGGAACCATTCTTCGCTTCGGACAAATGGTCCACGGATAATCCAGTTTCATGTGGGCGGTGTGCTGCAGGAAACGCTTTCATTCCATAAGCGGTCAAAAGCTTCGACCGAAAGCGAATTTATCACCACATTCACTTCGGCCATTGCAGGTTGGAATGTATTTACCAATCGGGTCGAAATGGAATGTGAGATGGTGAGATAAAAATAGAAACATGAAAACATGCACCGCAAACCAATCTACTTCGCAGCCCATTTCATTATCCTGTAATAACTTCCATTTGTCTTACTTTCGTTTCAGGTAAGAATCACTGACGCTGAAAGGAGTAAGCCAAATCCGTTGCGTTGAAGCGTTTGTAAACTCTTCCCGACATTGCACGAGCTCCAGGCGTCTGGGAACGCAAACGTGATTGTCATCGCTCCAGCAGCACAGTGCATTATTGGATCGCATCCGTTGACCATCGTTCGCCTATATCTCTTACTCCCCAAAAAAGCACCACCCAAACAGGGAGTGTCATTTTCACCGAATCCATTCGGCAATGGTATCATTCTCCGATTCTTCGCCCATCCGATGCGCTACGCAATGGTAAAATAAACAAGCCCATGCTAACTTACGCCCCGAAAGCTCAACCATGGGCCGTGGGCTCATGTGCGAGCGCACCATTACCGTCAACCGGAAGCTGGCCATAAGACGGTAATGTATGGCGGATTGGGGCTTGGTGATCAAAAAAAAAGGAGAGAGAGAGAGCGCACGTGGGTTGCGAAGGCGTACAGGCGCACAGGACGCCATTCTTAGGGCCGTGATTTCGGCTGACCGAACCGGGACCGCATTGTGTCACTTTTGGGGTGCGATGGCTGTCCGTGGGTGGGTGTCGAGTTCCGGGGAAATTCTGGCACGCCACCACGCCTCGTCCGACCGGAACGAGCTGATAAAGAGAGAATTAAGGCCGGAAAGCTTTTTCGGCTTTTGCCCAAAAACCCGTTCCCTTTCTGCGGCACCGTACTGCGAGAGACGAGCGTAGAAGCGGTCGTAGTGTCATTCCGGGCACACTAAAGGTTGCTGGGACCGAGCGGGCAAAAGGGCACGGATGTCACCGGGTGGTGGCTAAGCCTCGCTGGCCGTCGGAAGCTTTGCCGTCTCGATATGGGAAGTTGTGAAAATAATGTATGGGTGCAATTTATCACAAATTCACACCCATTTGTCACGAGCGGCCGGACCGGTCCGATGTCCGATGGTGTGGGCAGTTGTAATTACTGTTACTCGGCTCCAATCACCCGCGTGGTCCGGCTCGAACTGACCAGAGAAGGAAAGTGGCTGTGAAAGAAAAGAAGAAAAAAAAAATAGACACCACGAATGGAATGACTCGCACACACCGACGAAGAACGCATTACAAGAAAAGTTAGCGCCTGTCGTCGGGCTGACGCTTGGTGACATGATGATAACACGCTAGATTGAGCTGACTTTTAATAATTCCATCGGTTGATTGTGCCCGGACTCGTACGTTGAGGTTGGCAAAATGGTTGCCATACACAATTAATTAGCCCTCAATTAGGCGGAACCGTACTAGGAAGGCATGCATACGATGGCGATGTGTTATGCTTGCGGGACAGCTGGTGGCAATGTTTGCAGCATAGTATTTGTGCTGTGATTGTATTACTCTTTCGTGAATCATATTCCTTACGGAACTTTGGTTTTAGTGATTGCGGTAAAAATGATAAACTACGCCAACCAACCGAAAGCTTTCCGAGTGTTTTTGAAAAAGTGCATAAATTTGAAACGACTAGCGAAGAAGGAGAGCGAAAATTTCACTGCGATGTTGACAGATTTATACCAGTACAGCGTCAGGAAACGCAAAAACATACAACGAAGGAGGGCTTTGTGAATTTTGAATTGAAGAAAGGGCCCCGTTCTTCGATGCGAGGCTTCGAACATCTGTCCGGTTTGTCAACACACGCGCGCAATGTAGCCATCGAGCAGCTGCATAACGAGCAGCTCGACCGAAATGATGTCGTTTTGACGTTGCCGGTGTGCCATTTGCCAGTCAACGCCGCGACGACCGAAGCTCTCGTCACGTTTGTGTGCTTTGATTTCTCCACCAGCGGCCGCCGGATGGCATCCGGTGATGGGGTCATGTGCGAATTTGGCGTCCTCCAAACAACCTGCACGTATTGACCACAAATCTCCCCGAAAGCGGCGTGCGTGCTCATTGCATTCTTTTGGCAACTGGTCTCACCCCATCCCCGGGGAGGCCCGTTAATGTGTCCTGACGGATGGAGACGCATGGTGGTGCATAAATCCGTGCAGATGACATTCGTGCTGCGTCCGCCCGTGGTCTCGACCGACCGAGCGCGGATCCGTTTGGCTCTTATTATTGACTCTTTTACGACCACCACACCGGCTGAAGCGGGCGTCGTTCACATTCACTCGGTGTGGCATAATCTCCAGCTTCTGGCTAGGGTTTGGCCGCTGAAGCTGCCCTGGCACCCTGGCACGTAATGCTGCATGTAGCAGGCTGGTTGCGCTTCGGCGGAACACCGTGTGCGTAAATCAATTTAATGCGCCCGACAGTTTGTCCAATTATCCAGTAATTTATAATTCATAAACTACAACCAATGGCCAATAAAGATTACGGAGTGCGACGGAGGCCTCAACGAAATTTGTGGCCCAACGGCTCGCTGCGAGTGTGCGAGCGCTGGGTCAAAACCCGTAACCCGGTCGTGTGCGGGCAATAATTTAATAACCGCTTACATCAAACAGATCGTCACTGGGTCTTGTCACCGTCAGCGTGAGCGGCAAAAGTGCGTTCGGTGAAGGCGGTTGTCGCTGGCAATATTTCGCCACATGGCTCAGGCCGAATGGTGAAGCTTCGCGATAATATGATTAAATGGTTTTGCTGCCGGATGTTCACAAGTACGTAAAGAACGAGATTAAACGGGAACACATGAGCTTGGTGGGGGTGGTAAAATATTTGTTCTACATGATTTGGAATGCTGGTGTTTCTGGCCGGTTATCAAAGTCCATTAGAAGCTCTTTGTCCGAAGCTTTATTGTAGGGATTGAAAAAATAGTGTTTGGTTAGTGCTGTAATATTTATCGAAGCATTACTCGCGTATACATCACAACTCAAGCAAATAATTCATTTTAATTTGCCAATCGTTTATATCGCCCAACGCACTACTAGTTTATTAAAAAAATAACTAGTTTTATTCAAAATATTATTGAAGCCATATTAATCATTCAGATTATGTTTTTTTTTTAATAAAAAACATTATTTTTTTCAATTGAAATATTGAGTATTCTCAAATTCAAGTGAATATTTAAAATGTTCATGCTTTCAAGCCAAATGAACGTAGATAAAAGCTATCTAATTAGGTTCATGATTTATTCATGAGCATATTTATCATCAAAAATCAGTTGATGAGTGATTGATGAATTGAAATCAATAAAATCAGATCTGAAATCAAATAAATAATCAAACATGAATGATTGAATAATTTATTAAAACAAACTATATGACTTTACAAATCAAATTGAGTACGGAGTGAAAATTGGTTCAGTCTTTTCAGTTGTTTTTCAGTATTTTGAAGTATTTTGGAGAATCACAAAAAAAAATCAATCTGACATTACAAATCAGATTGAGCTTGAAGTGAACATTTGTTAAGCATTTTCAATTGTTTAGAGTAGTTCGAAACAAATCATTATTTTTTATGGAAGTCTTGTCCATATGTTGAAGCTTCAAACAAATACAAGCTATCGCTGAAAACACCGCAAAAAATGTGGCAAGGGCTCTCAGCATCTGTGACCAACATTCCATCGAGAGCAAATCGACGTTGTAGAAAGGCAGTCAAACATTCCGCCACGCCACGTGATATTTATTTTATTTTTATTGCCCTTGCTTCGCCATCGAACCCGTCGGTGCCCGTGCTTAACAATCGCTCAACCGTTCACTGGGCTCCCATGTCATGGCCCGCGGCCATTTCCCATGCTCGATCCACCGAGCATAAGGATGGCGAAAGGATCACGAAGGTACCCGGTGTAATGAGGCTAGGATTTAAGACCAGCCAATGTGTAGCTTTGGTCACCCACCGAGCACTGAACTAAATGGACCACCCGATCCGTTCGTCTCGTTGGCTTAAAAACATAAACCGGTTGCATTCAGGGTGGTGGTCGGGGAAAAAAGTCACAATTCAACATAAAGCCAATGCTGGGGACCGCTCATTGTTAGGATCATTATTTATGTGATGGAGATAGATGGTTGGGAAAGAAAAGAAAAATATGGGCTACCACACTGGACGAGCTAGGCGAGCGAACCAAGGCAGCCATGGTGGCTAGCCGCTGCTGGTAGTGGTTGTAGACTCTGAGTCAACGCTTGCTCTCGTAAATCATAACCAACGGGCACCAGTGGCGTCCGATTCTTCCGACGGTGATTGGAAGACGTGGAATGAATGTCTACCACAGTGCTCCGGCGCTTCCCCACATCCCAGATTCGCTGATGAAATGCTTTCAGAAACGGCGGCACATGCCATCGTTCGTGTACATATATGGCTAGTGGAAGAACTTGGCCGCATTTGTGGCTTGGTCATTTTCGATGTGGGATGTGTGTCGCGAGATGAACCTTTGTACCAGGCACCAGGCGTCTCCATCGATGGTAGCTATAGCACACAATCGACTGTATGGTTTGTGCCTGGTAGGTGTAATTATTTTTAACAATTTGCTTAAGTACATTTTTATTTGTTTTAAACAAAGAACCTCAAAATACCGTTGTATAAAAAGGGAGATTAACTTTTTGGAGCCAGTTGAACCTTATGTACCAGGCACTAGGCGTCTCCATCAATTGTTTACAGTTATAGAACATATGCAATTGCTCGGTTTGTACTTAATGGATGTCATTATTTTTGGCAATTTGAATAAGAAGATTGTGATTTGCGACAATCAAAGTGTAAAAACATACCATCGTATAAAACGAAAATGATTTTTTTAGTAGCGAGATGTACCTTTCACGCTAGCCACCAGGCGTCTCTATCGATGGTAGCTGTACCGCTTATTCGATTGTATGATTTGTGCCTGGTGGTTGTTTAAATTTTAAATAATTTACCTAAGTGAATTATAATTTACATCTAACAAACAACTAAATTGAACCATCGTATGAAATGCCGTTAAAACTGATCTCGAATTCGTTTTCCTAGTATTCTATTATATTATCAGTATCTCCTTTGAACAGATATAGAAAAAAAAATAAAAAGAACTTAAGCTAAATTCATTTTAATGAAACTGTTTGCATGTTATTCATTCTGTTTTAATGCAGCGTTAATAAAATGCTAGAATTTATAATTTCAATAATGATTCATAAAACTATTTTTTTATCTTTGAGCTAATTTTATATGATGTATATCATCAGTCTGTGTATCCATTGTCTCAATTAACGCATATTGTGGTAAAATACACACAAAAATATAACGATGCTTTGTAAACAGCTGTTTCTGCCAAAAACGTGACCCCGTTCTTCAAGGGAAAAAAAACCAGCCACCAGTTGCGCTACAGCAAAACGGTACCCAACAAAACTTCTTTCAAAATCTTTTCCCAATCCGGGATTTTGCATCCCAAATCTGGTTCAATTGGTGTCCTCTTTTAATAATATGGCTCTCCACACACCGCAAAAAAGCTGGCAATATCGAACGGTAATATAAAAAATCAATCGACCGCATCGACAAAGAACCTCACAACAGGGCAGCTGCTTTATATGTGTTCGGGTGTGAGTCGTTTTCCCAGTGCACACCAATCGTCGTAATGCTATGTCGATTCGAATTGCGACAAAATTGCCAACTGATCAAACACAACGCCCAGAAAGGTGTGGTGCGGTTGAGCTTAAAAATTTCTTTCCTAAGCCGGTTTGAGATGGAATCTCCTTTGGGCATATCTCAAGGGCTTCTTTGAAGAAGATTACGTGACCTTCAACAGCTAACCTTGGTCGGCGGTTGTGAAAAATTCCCATCGAAAGTACTTCCTGTATGGCAGCTTACCAAAAACCGGTATGTCGTAGTAGGAATGCACACGTAGGGCATTCAAAACCGACCGGTTAACAATACGATTTCAGGACTGCGAGAGATGTTTTCCAGTGCACGCTGAAAATATGGGTCATGAGATGCTACAGGGCAGATGATTGGTTATAAAAACGAGCTCCACTTGAAGATGTCTTAAAGGATTTTCCTGCAATCCTTTAAGGGGAAAAACATCCCTCTGGAAATTCTTTACGGCTTTGTACATATATGTTCTTCAGCGCTCAATGCCTATTATATTATAAAGAACTCAAGTAACCTAGGATATGCTATAATTGCTTAAACTAAATTAATATAAGAAGTTTTCCTACTCTTAAAATTCTTATAAGTCGTTTCATGGCATCAGATCAGAGATTGTTATACGTATACCTATTAACGATGCTCACCAGCGTCTCAGTGTCGCAGATTTCTCGACAAACGACGAACGATGAAGAACATCCACATGCTCACAAACACACACTCAAGTTCTGCGATTACGGCGATATCTATTCCCCCGCATTCCCAGGCGACGCAAAGGAAATGCAATTTCAGCTGCACACTTTTGATCATAAATCTCCTCTAATGAACCACGCCAGCCCAGCGGCTAGTCGACGGAGCACTACCGACTATGTTCCGGTGGTAGTGATACACGCTTCTACGTTAAAGAAACGTGGTCCAAAAGTATAAAAACCAGATGGAACGTTAAAAATATTATGGTTACAGAAAAAGTGCTCCAAACCAGTTCACGTTTGGGTTGGGGTTTACGGCATTTTTGAGATTGATTTCTTGGTAAAGTGCATCTTGCACGTATATGTCTTCACGATATTCGATGGACATTCCTCTGTTAAATGTATATATATATATATATATATCTCTATGCTGTAACGGATGTAGTTATTCATATGAATTACAGATTCAAATCGAGCATATCAAATGATCTGTCAGATGTACGCTGATGCTCTTCAAGGTCTCGTTTGTAGCGGAATTCGCTCAGTGAAACAGGTACCATGCATTTAACATGAAACGAAAACAGAATTAACATCACCAAAGCTGCAAAAAACATTGATTTCACTGAATTGATGCGATGTATTCCAAATTCAAATCACCCGACGTCAGATTTAGATCAAAGTCGCCCGATGCAGAGCATTATGTTCGTCTCATTTACATGATCGAGCGCTGCTTTTTAGATTCTCATCAACGGTAATTCCTGTATCAATTACCATCAACCGTACCACCCGTTATTTTATTCAACATCACCAAGTTTTTTTTGTGTCCTTGCACAATTCCCCATATTGTTTAGGAGGACAATATCGTGCTTGTCTATTGGGTTGAGTGTAACGTAAGACAACTACATTTTAGTACCACCAGTTGGTTTAAATGCACTACTGTAGTTTGCAGTGAGTTTGAGCGCATTTCATCGTAAATAGATTCCAACTATTCACGGACGAGATTTTGTAGATTGCTTCAAGGGCAGTTTGTTCAGCATCGGGCACAAGGCTCTCGTTGAAATTACGTTGAGCAGTGGATTAATTTACTTCTACCAATCGATGGTGTCGAGGCACTCGGGCTAAACAGTTTAACGATACCCAGAGCTTTATTATCGATTTGCTGGCACTTGCCATCTTCAGCGTGCGACCGAAGGGTAGAATGAACCGTCGGATTGAGCACCCAGGCGGATCCTTAAGCTTGCATTAATTATACTTACGCTCCCTCGAGTGGACACGATTTCTCTAATATCCCGTGCGACCGTTGTTTGTGATGTGCCGGTGTCGCCTGGACGATCGATTTTGTTCCTTCCCTCACCAGCAAGGACCCTATCTTTAACCATCTCATCTCCCCTGGGGTAAAGAACGTTCTGGCCTCGCCAATGGGATGAACGAGCAGCACAGTACATTTGCAAGACAGACCACTGGGCGGTGCATTGACAGGAACAAAAGCTCTGTCCCCAACCCTGGGCTGCAATTCATTCTCGCCCATTGCGATATTTCCGATGAAGCGGGATTCGCTGCAGCTGGGAGGAAGCTTTAAAGCGAAACCTTTTAATATAATTGCCTTTAGTGTCTCAACTGGGCTCCGGTTCCGGGAGAATGGTGGATCGCGCCACAGCGCTACCTTACAAAATTGTGTTCCGTTTTTGCGGCACATTTCATCACTTTTACAGTAATGGCGTTGTTTTACATCGTCTTGGGCGACAAGCGCTAACAGTAAGCATCCAACCGTTTCCAAGCGGTCCTTTTCCAAGGGCAGTCCCATGGCTCGTTTTTCTCGGGTGCTTGTCGTTGTTTCGGCTGCATCCGGATGATGACGAATGTCATAATTTTCTTCCAATGTCAGAGCCGTAAACCGTCACCCTCCGGGGTCATGAATGTGGTTTTACGGCGTCAGAACCCGAGACACACTCCCAAAGGACGCACCCTCAACCTAGCCTCAGGGGTGTTTCGTTTTAAATAAGGAAATGTTATTGTTCCTCTCAATGCAGCGGAGATATTAAATTCCCTTGCTGATGTCCTCCTCCCATGGGAAGCGATGCAGCTGCCGGATGGCGGTTGAGTAGGAGAAAAACTGTTTCACACAGCTCACCCGGGTGTTGGAATTTCACTCTGCACCGGTCTCGTTATGGTTTTAAGCATCGATAAATTTGCTGGGTGTGTCGCGTCTTTTGTTATATTGTGCTCTGCCGTCTTTCGCAGCGCGCACATAAAGCTCCCTGGTCGTAGGAGCATTATCTTGATCTTCGTGTTGCGAGCAAATCATGATGTTGTCTTCCGCTTTGCGGATGAATTCCGTCGACATGGTGCCGTATATTACGCCAACAGGCCACCAGTGAATGGCTACGACTCACAAATGCAGATTATGCTGCACGTTACCCTCGCCCGGTGTTATCTCTGACGGGGGCAGCTCGAATTTACTTTTTTGCCGTTTCCCCCAACACTGGAAAGCAAATCTAGATGAAGATGCTCTTTTTACGCTTTGAAGCAATTCCAGCATAATTTGATTTGCGTACCATTAGGCTTGCCCGATGAATTCTATATAGATGCGATTTTACTACATAGGTGTGTATAAAAAACATTTTACTTTCAGCAGCGAAACTAACCGTATCAGAGATATGGTAGTAAAAGTGAGTTTCACTGTAAGAAGGACACAAAATAAAGCCATGTAATCTCATCTTAGATTACATCGATGCGAATCTAGTACGGTCCAGTTACAGCCGCAACAAAATCGTTTATGAAATACGGCCTGGCCGTCCTTAAATAAATAAAAATAATAATTTTAGGATTTTATATTGTCGGTTGTCTCAACCGTATTTTCACGGGATATTGTTTGCGATCTTATGTTGTTTGTTTAAATTTTATGAGCCTTCATCGAGAGTATGATGGGGGAAGTTTTGATGGTAGATTTTTCGGTTCTTTAAGAAATGCTTTCTTACCGCTCGAGTTGAATTTCAAGTATGTGAAAAAAGAGGAATAGGATTGCAAGGATCGTCTTGTATTTAATTAAAAAATCAGCGTTTTCGCATAGTTTTGATTTGTTTGCTGAGTTAGCGCCACGTAGTGCAAGAGTGTGACAGTTGACTTTGAGTCGATCTTTTGCCGGTCACTGGTCACTGATGATTTAATTAACTTAAGTATTCTGAAATCTAACAAACTAGTAACAAATGTGAAGAAATCATTAACGCTCAACAGATCTTAAATATTTGCTATAAACAAACAAGCATAAATGTAACTTTGTTTAACAGATCGTTTGACTACACTAGCTTTTATGAATGATTCAGATAACTACTATCAGATAAATTATTGCCATAAGCACTTTCATAATCCAGCATTATCATAAGCACTTCCCTAAAACGGTGCACTAAAATGAGACACAAATTTATCGCTTGCAATTGGATGACACTTGACCAAGCGCAAGCTCTAGCTCGTTCCCAACTAACACTTCCACTCTGTGAATAAACGGACGGAATTCAACCAAAAGCGATTGGCTTCGTGGCGGCACGGTGGCTCTAGATAATCATGGTACGAATGCGCTGGAAAAGCTACTCCCATGCTCGCTTCAATCAACCCGACATGACACAAAGTCACGCTGCCATGTTTCGGAGCAAACATGACTAAACTTGCCCGTGTATCACAAGCTTCCGATTGTTTCACCAAACTTCCCTCCCAGCTCGTCAGCTCCGACCGGTGAAAATCCTCCATACTTATCAGCGAATAAAGTTCAGGCATCAAAATCAGCCTCCCGGTTCGGTTGACAATGCCGGTGCCTTCTATCGCTCGACGCGGCATGGGCTGATGTGACGTGATATTCTGCGAGCTGGCTGAAAACCTCCAGCCGCGGGTGCTATGGTCGGATGTCACCGGATGGTACGGCTTCGGTAGCAGGTGGAACACACGAGTTTGGAAGTTGGAGAATGCTTTATTTAACATTCATTCCGCTTCCGGTGGGTTATCTTATCGGTTGTCATCGTGATCGTGGCTGGTTCTTGCAGGCGGCGGAATGGGCAGGAATTGTTCGTGGCTCTACGGGATAGTTTTCCCGCGCCCGAGAATCGCACATCGCTCCACGCCAGCCTGCAGCCACGTGTGCGCCAGTCGAGTGCATCGGCTCGGAGCGCACGCTACGTGCCTCTGCTAATGGGTTTCTTTTCTGTGCCCCAAGATGCTTGGAAGCAGATAACGAAGCTCGATGGGGAGCAGCAGAAGCTCGAATTTCCCACCGAGAGTATCCCGGTGGAGTGGCACATGTAAGAAGATCCCGCAAGCCACGGCACGGGTTGAATGATAAGCACAACCTTAATTTCTGCTCCGCGCGATTGTGGAACACCAATCGCACGGGAAGGCGCTTCAGCTTTCGTGGTTTCTATTCGGGAGCTCCTTGAAAGATGCTGCTTCATCCGGTGCAATCCGGCCTCTTGCGAGAGGGTCAGATAATGGGGCACACCTGCAAACAATACGTAATTCCAGCAGCTGAACGTTGGTTTGCATCTTTGAGAAGTGATGCCAACGTGAACCACCTTCACTAAATAAAACGCAGCACCGTTTGCATTGAAACGGCGTTCTAGTTCGGCGTTGGCTCTTCTCGACGAGACGTACTCGAGACAGGAGACGTATCGCGAAGGCATACGAATGCGTGCGAAATTATGCACGACAATGCGTGGTTAGATAGGAAGCCATTAAGTGGAATGGCACCTCCGCAGCATGGATGCATGGGTTCCTGGAACTGTAGTGGAAAGCATCTCCTGCTGTTGGCAACGTTTATCTCGAGCGTGCGAGATCCGCTCAATCGTAAGTGTTGATCGTGTTTAGCGAACCTAATCTTGCACCAAGTCTTCGCTGCAATGCACAGCGATACCATGGGGTCATGGAGTAAGTGCCTGCGTTAAGGTACTGTGAAAGCCTCCTTCACGACACCGGACAGTGCCATTGCGAATTCCAGCAGATTGGACCTCATAAATACCGCTTCAAACGAGGCGAAACTTTCGCACCTCCATGGTCGCAACTTCATCATGTGCTACACCCTTCGGCGCGTTTTACAATTATTTTATGCTTATTATGCTCTCGACCAGCCGCGGTCCGGTGACGGTTGGAGCAACAGTTTGGTCGTAACGTTTCACTGCCCGCTGCCCTCGGGGTCGAGCGGAATTCATCGAGGGTGGTTGAGAGAAGAAGAAAAAAAAGCGCACAGCAAAATGAAGCCCGAAAGCCGAAAGCCACCGTGAAAGCGGCCATTTGTTCGTTTACCACGACGTCGGGAGTGGGTTTTCACGCCATCCCGGCGACCTGGGCGAACCAGCATCGGCCGAGAATGAATGAGCTACGAAACACTGTAAATTAGTTAGGTTATGAGTTCCCTCCACAACCGACTGCACAGCGCTTCCGACACTTTTCCGCGGGCTGAAACTCTCCTGTGCAGCTGTTGTGTGTTCTTGCTCGCGTTTACGACGCGCTTTTTCCCCTTTTCCCGGAGGCGAACAGTCCCGGTTGCCCTTGTTGGACACATGCTCACCGGAAGTCGGAACTGTTGGTGGGTGTAACTTTCACCCATTACCATTGGCGTGGAACGATGCCGCTGTTAATAACGATGACACTGACGATAATATGCTGCGCAGCGTTTCGGCTACTCGTGCGCTAAAATGATCGCTCATCACAATTTGCTTTTGTGCGCGCACGTCGGCACGCTAATCTTTCCGTATGGGATGGGCTAGGGAAAAATTTTGCCGAAACAACCGTAAAGATTAAATTTTTACACAACGCCAGTCAGTGGTTCGCAATTCAGCGGGCCAATTTGTGAGCCTAATGGTACGTTCTCCGAAACATCGGCCAATCGGTTTTATCGGTGCGTCGGGTTTGCTTTCTCTCGCATGAAGCCAACTCCCGAAAGCACCCGATCTGGTGTGGTGTATGTTCCATTTTTAATGAAATATAAAGAAGCGCACCGCGTGGAACAGAATGATAATGTTCGTATTCACATTGTGTGACACACATGCAGTTTAAATCGGTAGGTTAGACCAACACATCACGTAAGCTTCTCTAATGTGCGCGACACGTTTCGCTGTTATGCGTCAGATTTTACACTGATTATGGCTTTGTACCGCTCTGAAGCTAATAACCATCATAAAGGTATTTTTATAGCAGCTAATGAGCATAACATGCATGGAGAAGTTGCTCACTGTGCTGCATATCATTTTCAGCGAGCTGATTGCCTGAGCTTTCAGTATGCAAGCACCTGAATTAAGATATCTACGATTTTTTGTTATCTTTGTGCTCTGAAAAATAAATCAAACTTAATTAAAGTTCTTCCATTTTTTCGTCTCCTTGAGCAGCCAAATTTTACCAGCGAGCTTAATTTAATTATCCGTTTTGCTGAACGATCAGGAACATTTTAAGGCATTTGCCGTTTAATGATGGCATCTTTGACATCGTTCACGGATACTATTAGGTCGTTGAGCTTGATGTATTTTGCCTCAGCACAAACAAGTGGAAGCAGAAGCTATCGCATCTGCCACTAAGCGGGATCTAACAACGGGATTAAAAAAAAACGTGGGATGCTTTCTCGATGGAGACGCCCAGTACCTCACTCAACGACGGGACGTATACTTCCCGCGAATCTTTAAACGAGTGGTCATCTTTTACTGACCGTTTCGATAAAGTGCCACGATCTCCGGTAAATGTCACCATGGTCTAGAGCCAGCGCCACGCCGTTGGGTGCTCAAAAACTTTATGGCGTAATTAATTTGGCACTTTGATCGTAAATTCTCCCCGGCCACTTATCAAGATCATACAGCAGTGTCTTCAAGACCACGGTCACAATGCCTCACAAATTTAAATGAATTGAACGAATACAATCACCAAGCTTTTTCCAGACAGAGATAGTTACGGCAGCTGCTCAAATGGTTTCACTTTTCGACAACCGTTCGGGAGCTACTTTTGTGGTACATTTTCTTGTCCCAACGATAGGGTCATAGCTGAAACGAGCGCAAAATGTGTGTCAATAGTTGACCATATCACGTCAACCTAAATAAAAAACAATAAAATCTAACCAACCAAGCTACAGTTCGGAAAAACAACCACTGATTCTCGAAAGCACACCGTAGATGCGAAGCCATTTGTTCAATTTCAGTACAATCAATTATCATGCCAACAGTAATCAAAATTAAATCCGTGAGGCAATAAAAAGTTCTCAAATCTCGTGCCATAAATATTTATGCACTCGAACCAAACGTGGCGCTCGAAAATTCGCCCCTCCCAGTTCGGGCCCCACGTAAAGCCAATTGTGTCGGCGAGTGGTCGCGACGGCGGTTGTTTTAATCAAAACTTTCAAGGGACGAAATTAGATTTTCCCAAAAGAGCGTCACCCGGGAAGGTTGCCCGGGCGATCGCAGCGAGCAACGTCTCTCAAGGAATATTAAACGAAACACTTGAAGACTCAAAACTGGGATCGAAAAAGTGCGCAAAAAAGGGACATCCCCTTCGGAAGGTGCTGGCCATACTTTCGGCAACCGGACGATGAAAGCGCAAGCGGAGAGCGTGTCTTAACTTGATAAAAATTTTGCCTGCTTTTTCCGGCCATCGAAGTGATAGAAAGCTCGAATCACTTCTTCTCGGTGGAGGCATCCAGCTACGACGCTCTTTGCCGTTCTATCGAGCGATTGGCATCATCGCCGATCCGGTAGACCGTGCTTACTTCCGCACCGGCAAGTAGGCGGTCTTTGTTGAAGCTTGAGACATGAAAATTGATAGATTTTCGCAGATTGTCGTAAATCACGCCTGTCCTCGGGTGGAGAGAACGTGGGTGCAGAACGAGGGGGATTCATTTTTCATGCTACCCTATCTATCGTTTTTCCTCCCGGTTCGGTCCGGTGGCTTGAGATGGCAGAACGACGACTCTATCGCGTTCCGGTGTCCTCGCGTGTTTGCTGGCTGGAAAGTTCGATCGATTGGCAGGGTGTTTTTATTGTACCGGTTACGGGCTTGGTATCCGTTTTGAGTTCCCAATGAAGCGTCCTGTGTTGGGCGTTCATTTCAGAGTTTCAGAGTAGGGCTCATGCGCTGTCTGTCTTCGGTTCGGTTGCGCTCAAACTGTCCGCTTCATGAAGTTGCAATGTTGTGTGTGCATTATTTTCGAGCTGAAAAGCAACGCCAACAATTTTCGAAAAGTTTCTCAAATAAATAGTTATACAAATATTTTTTTAAACCGCGAGGTCGATTCATTTTCTGATCGATTTACTTTATTGCGATTAAAAGCGTTGTCTATTTGATTTGAGCTGGATTCATAAACCAAAATCATGCTTAAACAAAGAACTCCTCTACCGTGAGCTGTTACTGGCCAGTTAGATAGAAGCATAATGTAAAATAGCTGCTGCATATTATTCACAATAAAACGGCTATATCGTGATACTTGATACAAAATCAGGTTATTCATCTCAACACTATTGAAAGAGTTTGAGCACCACTCATTCAATAAAACATGGAACTCAATGAGCCTCATCATTTCAAGCACAAAAGGTACAACGGCCTTATGTATGTGATGCTTAACCCAGCAATACCTGTGCTTTGAAAGCTGAAAAACTTATTATGGCCCCTAAATTGTGCAGTTTTATTTTGCTTAATGATACTGGCCATTCAAAACGGCACAAATACTTCTCGTTATGCGTCGTACACACGCACAAATAATCGTCGAACCGGGATAAAATATTTTCAAACGGTGATGAAAAAAGCACGATTTTTCCTCTCCCTGTGGATGCGACAGCAGCCTGAGATTTTCACCGTGGTCATAATTTTAAGCCCCACAACGAGGCTGTTTGTGCTTTTCCACCAACTCACCTTGCGCTAGCGATGTCTCTTCGGGGAGCAATTAATTACGCAACCTTAGTGCATTCCATCGCATAAGCAGACCGAGCCGATTGCCCACGTGCCCCGATGCCCGGTGGCATGTTGATTTATGGGCATGACAAACAGTCACGCTTGCAGTGTGAAGATACCGAGCCACGGGTCGGTTTGATTCCGCATTCCTTTCAGCGCGAAATTCCAAATTTACGACCGTCCCCCGTTCAGGGAATGTTATTTTCCAGCGCAACACGGCTCCGCTACATGCCTGAAGCCCGATGGAAGCGGTAGCTCATTCATGCGGGACACCTCGGTTCAGTATTGGAGCAATGCGAAATGGATATTCATACCTGTGCGCTTATAAATAACAGAGCGTTATAAATAATGCCATACACTGCATTGCCAGCTTTGATGATGGCCAATGAAGTATGAATTGATCTAATTGAATTCTTTTTCATATTCGGGATTGTTATCAATCCCCTTGTAATAAAACTATTTGAAAAAGAAACAAAATAAGTAGCTGGTCATATAGAATTAGAATGAATTATTCTTGTGCTGATGAATTATACCCACATATTTATTTTACTCATAATCGTGCTGCATGCGTGTGTGATTAACATTCTAACTTAACTGCGTACAAACGAGGCTTGTTATAATGTTTTCTCATCCAACTTGCTACTACTCGAAGTCATTTCAGCATCATTCCGCTCAGTTGCTACTTACGAGCATCGTATTTAATGCGCAAATCGGATAGGCTCTTTATTATCATAACGCCTTCAAATGGTTCCCGCTAGCAAACCGCTGCGAAAATGCTGAAGATCATCGTCCTGTTGACCCCACACGGACACCCCTGCCCAAACCCGACCGACCCAAAGTGGGCTAATTTTGCAAATTATCGCACATTTCGATTACTAGGGCGCCACTGACATTAACGACTTGTACGCCATTTCGCAATCTCGTCCGAATCGGTAGGGGGCCAGAATTTTCCTCTACCAGATCAGCGAGCAAATGACATTACGTTTTCCCGGCGTTGGCCACCCTCCAGGCGCTAACGAGCCCGCTACTCACCAATTCGTTGGCTAACTCGAGCGAGGATTCGAATTCCATAAATCGCCCCACTAAATTTCCCTACATAATCCCCACCCGCACCCCCGTTGTTGGGCGAATATTGATGGCCGGCGTGGTGGGATGTATTTCGAGGAAAAACCCACCCCCCGGGGGCAGCTTAGTTGGGACAAAATCAGACGGCAAGAAGCGGACCACCGAGTATGGATTGGTCGGCGCTAGCGTCACTCTAGCCATCTGGGCCGGATCGGAAGGTTGTTTCGCTGGTGCGCAAGATTATTAGCCTGCTCGCTTGGGTACGGGGGTTTTCCCGGGGAAACTCTCCACCAAGAGTGGGCTAAACAAAATGGATGTTTGTGCCTCGACGAACCGAGTGCGTTCTAATCATTACACCTGCTGATATCGAATCGGAGGTGTCGGATTACGTGCGTAATGCTGCCCATCCGAGGTTCTGGGTCGCCTTGAGCACCTCCTAAGGCCTCGTTGGGGAAAAAAATCCGATTCCATCGGCCAGCGCAAACAATCGCCCGTGTCCATCGAAGACCGGCATCTCGCAAGAAAGTGTAACTACTGTTGACTCACGCTCGTTTCCATGGCAACTGTGCCCTTCGGTGGATGGCGATTTTTTGCGCAATGTTACGAGTCCTTCACCACCCACCGACAAGCTTTGGGCGCGTGCAGCGAAAGCGCACCGAAAGGATCCCGAGGGAAATTATGGTGCCATTAGTTACGGGCGGTTTAGCCGAAACGATCGATTACCGGAGCCCCGTCGTGTCATTTCCAAACGGCACTCATGCGAACAATCACGGCGTGGTGAGGCGGCCTCCAACCGGAAGCTGCCGGGATTACCGTGCGTGCGAGTAATGCTGAATGGGATTCTTTCTTTTTTCTTCTCCCGAGACCGTCATTTGGCCGGTCGTGGTCGAATGCAGGTGTAGGATTCGTCTGCCAAGACGCCCGGGCCCCGGTCCGAGCTGTAGATCGTGTCTTCTAAGATTGCAAAAGCCCGGAGCGCACTATCGGAAACGGATCGTTCTAAGGATACCATCCGTGGCGATACGACTGACCCCCACACGAGCTCGGGTTCTGGATTTGTAACCACACAGACACTCAAACACACACACACACACACACGTACTAGGCATGGTGCCATTTCGCGGTCCAACGAGTACGGTGTGCGCTTTTCCGAAATCGGTTCAACCGCACGCTCCGAGTAATGACATTCCCGGTAAATCCCGGCCCATTCGCTTGAAGGTACGCGCCACTCCCATTTGGCCGGAAATGGTCGTTTCGCGCCGTTTTGTATTTAAATGTTCGTTGTCCCGAGACAAAACGATCCAACCGGATCCCGGAAATCCTGGGATCACTCGAATGGGCGTCGGGACAAAATGTGGCCTTTTGTGGCCAACGTGTACCGAAACGCCGCGCAACGAACGACGTTCAGTTGAAGGTGAAATTACGCCGCCAGGTGCCGTGTTTTCGCGGTAATGAATCGGAATGGGCTTTTTTATGATGCGACCGGATTGCGGAAGCTTCCGGCTCAAGTAGGTTAATCAAGCCGTTGAAAGCGTTTCAAGTTTTTGGGTGTTTATCTTTAGCCGATGGTAACTCCGTGTACGAACAGACAATGCGTCTTTGTTTGCAGCAAACCTCGAGAAAATGTTGAGATATGTCGTGAGGAAAATGGCAGGTAAAAAGTCCTATTTGAAGTAATCCTAACTGCCATAATGGTTTCTAGCAATGTAGCAGAAGCTTCGAAGCGGGTCTGCTATATGGGAAATACGTGATTGTAGAACATCAACTCTTCTAAGCGACACATATCGGAAAATGTGTACTGTGAACATTCACTTGCAATTGCCGAATGAAAAGGAATATAGGAAAGCGTCAAATAAATAAGTTTTAGAACTGTCAAATAATCGGAAAAGTTTTTGAATTTTTGAATTGTTCAAAAAATACTACCCAAGAAACATTAGAAAAGCAATTATATTACACTTGCACTCTATGATGCCTACTATGATGAGTCTAAAAAATAAGTGCTTTTTTGAACGAGCTGTTTTTTTAGTGTCAATTATTTGAGAATACAGTTTTCTGTAAAACTGGTCAAACTAAAATCACTACCGCAACCCAAGCTTAATAAATGGTCATTAAACACAAAATCACCTCTCCTCAATCATATTCGATTGGATTGACCCAGTGGAAGGCGGAAAGCCCAAACCAGTCGTTTCTCGAAAGGATATTAAACCATAATTTCTGTCCATCGCAGCACCCAACATCGTGCCACTCGAGGGACACAGCGGCCATGAAAAATTGGCAACAAAATCTGTTCGGCAAACCACGTCCACCTTTTGCGGGTGCAAAGCCAGACCTAGACATTAATTTCCTATCAATTCCTCCACACCCTGCAAGGGCGGGTGCGAAAAAAAAAACGAAGCTTGCTGGTCCGTCGTCCGGCCTGTCGTCTGCAGTTTTTTTGGCGCAATGAAGCGGCCCAGAACAAAAGCGGCGTGCCTCGGGGTCTGTCCTCGAGTTCACCCACTCGAGGAAGGACGTGACAAGAAAGCACAAGCACAGGCTCGGCATTGCAGCAGTCAAGCACACCGTCAGCAGACCCGATGCAGTGGACAAGCCTCGGAAGTCTATAATTACTTTCCGCTGTTGACAGATATCTCCCCCATCCGTGCCGTTGGGTTTTTGGGTGACCGGGCGAACCGATCGGTCCACTTGGTTGCGGGTGGCCTAAAAACCCTAAAATTTACTTTGCATAAAACATTCATTCCTTTGCACTTTCGCCCGGCACGGCTGGCTGAGCGGGCCGAACTTTTCACCACCGGCACCGGGGTGTCGGTGCCGAAAAATGGGTCAGCCTTCGCTTCGGACGCTGGGCGTCTCGATTTTTCGTTCGGCTGCTTTGGCCATTAAATTTTCTTTTAAGAGCCCATTTAGCCATTCATGTGCCTTGATTTATTTTACATGGGATTGCTTTTTTCCCTCGTCGACCGATGGCTCGGGAGGGTTCCCAGTTCTCGTTCGCTTTAATTTATACCACCGTCCTTATCGAATTGCTCACGCTTTTTCTTTCTCTCTTTCTCTCTCTCTCTCTCTCTCACACTCTTTCCGCCTCTTTCTCTCCGCAGGTGAACGGTGCATGGTCGTTGCCAAATTTCGCTTGTGATTTCTACATAGCTATGGATGTGATATGCTCAACGTCGTCGATATTTAATTTAGTTGCAATATCAATAGACAGGTAAGTGCGAACAGCCCGATGGGTTGCCTGACTGGTAGCGAAAGAAAAGCGTACAGCACAGTTTCTCACATCTTGCGGAGTGCATTCGACGATGAAAAACAACCCACGCTCGACAACATAGGGGCTTCGATTGGATTGCGAAGGCTCGTTCGAGCACTTTTCCCCCGAAAGCTCTCGCTGATGGGCCGTAATTTTCCACCCCAATCGAATCTGCATCGAAACGAACGAGCGAGCTGCCAGACGGAGGGCTCGTCGGTGGGCTGTTTGCTTCTGCTGAAGTGCTGGTCGTATTTTCCTCTCGAAATTGTGCTTAAAATATTTTCACTCCCGTTCGTCTCCCATCCATTTTCTACCCACCCACACCGCTCTTCGCCTCGCGCGGTGGAGCCGAGGGACCATTCGTAGGAGTAATTTATCGCAATGGTGGGGTGTCCGGCTACTAACTGCTACTAACTTTCGTTCAATATTGTGAAATATGAGCCGAACTTGCACGTTGGGCCATACGGTTTTGGAAAACAGTGCAGATGCCGGAGGGAAGCTGCGGGAAAAGTTTATGGTCAGTTTTAGCGCTGCAGGTACGATATGTTACGTGCAGGCCAGAGCGGCTTCTTTCCGTCGTTCGATCAATCTTAAAGGCGCAGCTGATGTTCGCCCACGGCGTAATTAAAGCATCGACCCGTGGGTGGCGTTAAATCGTTATTTAGCTTAAATCAGCTTAAAGCTGCACAAATTGCAGCCTTTGCCAGCGTCGTACGGTCGAATGTAAGTGTGAGAAATCTAGCTAAAACAAAATTAATGACTTTAAATTGTTTGAATTGTTGAAGAGCTACATTAGATTTTTCTGTTTGATTTCTTTGAATTTTTGCTACTTTGTTTCAATCGTTAATGGGCTTTAATCTATGGCCAATTGTTTCAGTTGGTGCTTTCATTACCTTTTCATTACCATTGTCTGATTGTCTGAAATAATGTTTGTGATTGCTCGTTTTTTAGCTACAATAATACTTAGAACCAAAATTAATTACGTTGAACGTCAAACTATTCATATGGTATTAAACCAAAAACAGTAAATAAAGAACGCAAAGCTGTTAAAATAATTACTACTAACAGCACTCCCACGTACGATCAGCCTAATAAACCACTTTGTATTGAAAAAAGAAAGTTGCAAAGTACTTTCATGAATACCTTTCAAACAGCATTAAGCATTGAAAGAGAAGATTGGTGAAGTTTGTAAAGCTCTCCAATCACCGAACCCATTGGATTAATTTATAGCACTACGATAAATTAATTGGAAATAGATTCCAACGGATTATAATTGTGCTTCCACGAACAACGGATGATAAACAGCTTCCACCAGCTGGTCGAAGCTATTGATTAGGATAAGCCCCGAAAATCCCATCCGCTGCCGTGGCCTCGATACAGGGCAAACTATCATCAGGTCGGTGGGTTAACTCCGTTCCGCATCTAACGTTTCCCAAACGGATTTTAGTAAATTGGATATAAAGTACACCCCATCAGCCCCTCATACCGAGCTATCTTCTTGCGACAGGTGCTATCTGTGCAAAGCATCGTGCCCGTTTTGCAACATCCATTATCGAGTAATTATCAACTGGTTTCAATCAGCAACCGGAGGTATAGAATGTGCATTGAAATTACCGAACATCTCCGCGGGACAATGCTCAATGCATTACTTTACCCACCACGTAACGGCACGTGTGCGGTCCTTGTCGTTCTATCCGCGGCATTCGTGGTTTCAGGTGCTCTATCGAAGGGAAACAACCCAATAAAGCCACCATAAAGAGCGGAATGTTTTCTTCTCCACCCGATGCACCCCGGTTAGTGCATCACCGAGCGATGCATCGCAACGCAACCGAAGCGCAACCGGCAACATTTATTTGAATTTAATCGAGCCTCATAAAAGAGACCGAGAATTGCCCTCGGGAGCCATGCCATTGAATCGGTCCGTTTCAATCGGCAGCACGAACCAACGAATCGCTCCCGCAGATGCTCTCAGCGCAGGTTAGGTGTAATCCTATTTTTATTGCGGATTTTTCTGCTTCACATGTCAAAGCGAACGAGCTGCGATTGAACGGACGTTCGTGGCTACACGGGCAATGCTGACAAAATGGAGGTTTCCTTCTCTTGCCAATGTTTTGCAAAAAGTTATTTTTTTCTCCTCCCAACCACCATGACTGACTGGTTTGTCTCTAGGGTGATAATTGGGTGGCTTTTTTCGTATTGATTTAGATGTGAGTGGCTGACCGTTTGCTGCATTGCACCCTTCCCGAATCGGGTCGGTCTGTTAAGGGTTGCTCGTCACGCGATTTGTACAGAACGAAAGAGGCATCGTTTCCTGCTAGCATCGTGCTAAAGTGATCCAACCGCGAGCTGGATGCTTTTTTCTGTTCAGCTCCCTTACTCTTGCTTATTCGCTTGTTGATGATCCTTTCAAACACACGCAGCCCCGCACACTAACGAAGGGGCTGCACGACAGGGTGAATTTGTTACCTATCCGTGTGGGTATGCGCTTTTGCTGCGGTAAAAACACTTGTGGCGTAGCTGTTGCAGCAAGTGTGTTGCATTTTTGCACCACTCGGCAGGTGTGAGGTTTATGCTTCAGAGCGTTCCACCTGCGAGCCGATGTGTAGTGTGGATAAGCGGGAAAATAGAATTTAATTTCATGTGCACACATGTACGCGGTTGACACACGGTGCACAGATAGACACACGTTCCTGGAGCCAGGAATGTTTGCATTTCCATTCAATTTCTTTTCTCGCGGGTTGTCTGTTTTGGATCGTGAAGTTTGCTCGTCAGAACATTCTTCACAAGTAATTGGCATGCATTCAGAGAACCTGCAATTCGTTAACGGAATTGACGTCGGTATGAAAGATGAACCGACGCTTCCACAAGGCGGTATTTTATGGTTCAAATTTGCAACTTTCTTGGACAAATGTGCAGGCTCGCTAACCGGCAAAGCTGCAAAATTTGCCACAAATTTCTAATGAACATTTTTATGCCCTTTTGAAGCAATGTAAACGAGCTTCTTCCAAATTCTGTTGGTTTGCTTGGTGCGGGTCATGGCGCTTCGAAACGAGCAAATAAAATGTAAGACCTAACGATTAGCATTCCAACGAGGAAGGATGATGCGTGCACCTGCTGCTTGGGGAAGCGATCCGTTCTCATAAAATTAGTTAAAAAGGATCATACTGTAACATCCTTCGCTCAGCATGTTCTCGGGACGCAGATGCAAACATTCCATTGTTCTTCATTTTTTCTTCTTTTTTTATTCTTCCGTAAAAGGTCGCATTGTTCTCGTATTGAAAATGTCACCCATTTCTCCTTTCCACGGTGTGGGGCGTGTAATAAAATTCACCCGGAAAGGCACCCCTTCCAATTCACCGGCTCGATGAGTCAGGCATGTATCCGGGTGCGTAATTTCATTATCATATTTAATTTGAATATTTCGGCAGTTGCCCGCACTGGGCCTTCGGCGCTGGTCTCAGTTTTACGAGCCGGCTGCAGTCTGAGTGCCGGTGCAGAGGACGCACATGGGGATCAGTTTTAAAATGCAGCTCATGTTTCGCCACGGTGACGACGGTTCACAGCGGATCGGCGTTATCCTGCAATCCGCTTCCCGTGTAATGACACATCGTGCAAAAGCTCGCACTAGCCAGCATGCGCCGGGAGTGGTTTTGTGGAAGAGTGGGGTGAAATTTAATTTAAAATTTGTATTAAAATGTTAAACAAGATCCGATCGTCTCGGTACCCATGGCGCATCCTGCTCGGCGGAGATACACGAGCCTGGTCCTTCGTGGCTCGATGGAAGGATCGCCAGGAGCCTGCCAAACTACTGGTGAATTGTTTTTAAGCATGTTGGGATCGGTTTAACAGCGAGCAAAACCACGATTCATGTAATGCCAGCTGACAGCTTACACTCTGAACGCATTTCGACAGTACTCAGTGCCGCAATGACTCGTTAAGGCATTTCGGTATGGCAAGATCTGTGCGGTAGTCGAACACATGGTTTTGGAACTGTATTTTATTTGAGCTCCTTTTCAGTTTGATAAGGCTAATCATAATTTGATGCTTATGGTATTTTTATAAGTAAAAAATTATGTTCGTTTATGATAAATTATGATTATGATTGTTCTAATAAATATTAAAAAAAAAACATATGCAGTTTTGAAATTTTGCAACAATTTGTAAAAGATATATTCGAATTTCATATTTTCTCAATTTATCAACCTTTTGACATTATTTAAAATCTGTAATGAAATGATTACTCTTAAACTTTGGATAGTAAAAACGATTCCGAACCCTTTTGTTAAGTTATATATGATTATTACAGACACATGACGATTATCAGTATGCTACAAATCAAGATTCATTGCTAAAATGATGTGTCCTCTTAAAAGTAATGATTAGAAACTTTATATTCGAAAATTATTCATGGATTATTAAATATGTCATTGCAAAATATCGCACTTCAAGCAGATATAATACCACTATACGAATATAGTACCGAATATAGTACCACGTAAGAAGCTTTGATACTTTATGATATCCTTTACGTTTACTTTACGTATCCTTTAATTTACTTTGTTTTAAATACCGTTAATTTGATCGAATCATAGAATATCGAATAGATGGTAAATAAAAATACGTTTTTTGTTGAGTTTCACGGTTCCTGGACACGTTGCACTCAGATTAATGAGGTTTTTTTTTTCAAACATCTGAATGCTTCCTGCCCAAGCCGTGTTTAATGTTGTGGAAGGTGCATTTGACAGCTCCGTCATTAGCCGGAACAAAAGGCGTACCGTGGGCGTACTGCACCCAATCGCGCCTTCTGTTGTCGCTGGGTGTGAATGTCAATCAACCACCCGGAACGTAATGTAATTATGCCCTTCTTAACATATTTCCCGACCGCACGTGACGCCACGTCACACTTAACACCTCTGCACGCGTCATTACGCCGGAATCAAAGAGCTAATTTCCGGTCTCCTGGTTTCCCGGCACGCATCCTGCGCATTCAGGGCCACTTTACTGGTTCTCGCCCGATTGTTTTAAGGGGCAAAATTGTACCGACCCTTGACCCCCAGCCGTGCAGACAATCCAGGGACCAGTTTCGCGCAACCGAGCACCACAATAGTTGTGTTTCGTCCATGGGAGCACGTGTTTCACGGTGCATTGTTGCAGTTATTCAAACTCCAGCTCTTTTTTTTCTCCCCCCGAGACTCCCTTTGGTGGGGTGAGTTTGTATTTAATTAACCTTTTCCTCGTGTCCGGACCGTGAGCGATGAGGTGGCGATCCCGGTCGGAGTTGGGTCAGCGTGTTCCATTTGCATCTCGAAACAACCAGCTGCGGACAAGGGCGGTAGAAAAAAAAAAGGCCATATTGATTCCAATCAGCCGCCCGACCCACGGGTCTACGTCACTCCTCGGGGGTCGAAATTCAATTTCACTCGCGTGGCTACCGGGACTTGCAAATGGTGTGTTCATTTCGAACGGCGAGGATACACGTGCAATTGGTGAAAGCGCAACAGCTCGCTCACCAACGAGCGGTCGCCGCCTGGGGCAGATGTGCTTTGAAGATGAATGAAAAGAGGCAAAAACCCTAGGATAACTAATGAAAAACAAACAGCAAAGGCAAGCACCACGTGAAAAAGGTCAAGGGCTACGACGAGCGTTAGCGTTGGCACTGACAGCAGCTTTAAAATGTTGCTAGCAGCGACTTTTCGTCCAACGCGGCTGGAACTGACTCCCGAGAATAGCACGAAGCTTTTCTAGTTTACTTTCCTTTTATGATTTAAGTTTTCACTAGCCTGGGTTAAAAAAACGTTATCGTTTCGAAAACTCATATCATAAAATTCGATTTCACACGATTTCATAAAAATGTTGCTTTTTGAACCAATTCATTCAACATTCATTACGTAGCGCATGTGATGATAAGGCGCAAAACATATCCTTGCTTAAAATCGGATTAACGATAACGTGCATAACGTTTTTGAATCTGAGGCAATTATTGTGGCTTTCGTACCTCGTTTCAGTCACCCGGTTTATTTCATCACATAAAATCAACGTTTCCAACTAATCCGTGCGCCAAGTCACGCCACCCTTGTTGTCACGCACGTTTTTTTCCAACAGCGTTGCATTTTACGTGGCGTTTCAACGCTTCAGCAAATATGTGCCCGGTTTGGAACCCCCGTACAATGGCCTACATGCCCGCGGAATAATTGTTCTGCTGCACCGGTGCATGCTACCAGGGCGGTCACCTTCATGCATTTGCATGGCAACGTACCGCAAAATTGTTGCCCTGCCAACTGTACCGATGAAGTGCCACATCCCTGGCCTGACGATGTTTGCTCAACAAATGTGAAAAACATACCACCAGGGTCGCGCCGGAGATACAACCTTGTTTTTTCACATGCCAAAAAAAGATGAAACCAACTTTTTACAAAACCGTCCACCGAGACGGACCGGGCAGCTGCAGCGGTGAACAGCGGAGAAATAGAGAGTGGAAAAAAATGGATGCAAAATAAAAATGCACCTGAAATAAAACTGCATGCTCCCTGAATGCGCCTCGATGCAAAACCACACCACAATGCGCTCGGGCACGACTTTACGGGAGCGTAAAACTTTCATAAAAGGAAGAAAAAAATCAGCAGGGATAAAACATTGGCCGCTTTTTTTTTTTGCACGCGGGAGATAAATCGGACTAATTGAAATAATTCCCCGGCTCAAGGCTGCTTTGGCCGGCGAGTTGCCCGCGGGTTCGCCGACTGCAGACAGCGCAACCAAAGCCCCGGAGGATGTCACGACTTGTCAGTGCTGTTGCTACAATGCTGCTAACGTTCTTCGAGCGCCTGGCAGGCTGATGCAGCTGAGCAATGGAGGCGACGTTCGCTCGTAAAAGTTACAGATTATGCTGATTTTTGGGAAACCGAATCGTGCCGCACAGAGGAAGAGGAGAAAGGATAAACGCCGGCCACTGTTTGTGGATGAATTTTGTTGCATTTTTATCCCCACCGACCGTCGGTTGCATACATTTGAATTCGCTTGGCGTATTTTCTCGCCCCGGGTGGTATTTGTTTTCGCGTGTGCGCACGCGAGCTAAGCGCGACGAACGAAAAAGCAAAACTTTTTAGCGGAGGCTGTCAAATGCAAAGCATAAATGCTTTCTCGCATCCGCTGGGGAGGGAACCAGATGGAGATGGACTTTTAAAATAAGCTTACCAGAACAGTCACCCGTTCGGGAATGGCCCCATTTTCGGTGTCGTCCACTTCGGGCGAGAGCGAATGCAGTGCACGTGGTGAATTTTGGGTTATGCAACTAAGGGGACAGCTTTTCCCAGCTGCTGCGTTCCTGTTTTCTTTGCTTCTTTTTCCATCAAAAACGAGAAAAAAAGACACCATCCATGTTTCTGTCCATGGAACGTGGCACGAGATTGTGCGATAAAATTTACGATAAAACTGCAATCTCTCGCTAGCGCGTGATGTTCTCTGGACGGCGCGCGAACGGAGATGGTGCAACAAATTGGTAATGGAACAAACATTTTAAGCACATTAGACGGAAGAGTTCTAAGGAGTAGTTTGTGACTTGAATTGTGTACATAAATTTGTGTCAAAAATTGTTTCTAACTGTGATGATGTGAGACCCTTATGCCTTCTCTGGAAGGGAATTTTTCTGCGATATAACGAATTAATTCGTCAAAATCCATCCCACTGAAGGAGTGTACAAAAAACCTGTTAGCGTGTCATTTTTTATTAGCAATTGAATTAATAAACCGAGCGCGGCAAAAGCCACATCGCCGGTACAACCATTGTGACATGTTTTCTGGCTACATAGCATATTTATTTCGATTCAACCATGTCCACGGGGCATTGGCCAACCTTGGGCTGGTTGAATAAATCAATCGGTCAACTTGATTAAAACCACACCTAGATCGCCCTCGCACCGCATTTGCACTTCTGTCTGGGCATTGTTTTCCCTGCGGCCACAAGTTTTCCGGCAGGTGATTGATGACTTCACGCGCACCGGAGGTTCCGCTCGCAAGAACCAACCTACACCGAGTCGAGAGGATCAGAAAAAAAAATCCACACACCCACACGTTCCAGAATTGGTTCGTGGCCTACGATGAGATGGCAAACACCGCTCAAACTCCCACGGAGCCTTCGGGATCTCGGACACAATGTAGCATCGACCGTGTTCCCGGTGCCATGCACCGTGGCGCGTGTGCTTCGAGTTGTTTACAGACGATGTCCTGGGGGCGCCTGCGACACACCTTGAGACCACATCAGGAACACTCAATCCAACCCACAGTCTCCAGTGTTTGCCGACCGCTTGGTGAATCGGCTCGGAGTCGGCTTGTCTTTTGCACCCGAAAAAGGGATTATGGCTCTCCTTATGCTAATCTCCACGGTGGTGCACTTCTATCGGATGGCAGCGGTTGGCAGCCAACCCCCGTGTGACGTCTGGAGAAAATAGAATTCCAATCATCATTGTGGAACCCGCTCGGATCGGCTGGGTCGACCGGTTTCGAAGCCAATTTGTCACTTTGCCGTGGCCCACGCAGTAGCCCACCGGTGAAAGGCAAACCACATCGGCTCGAGTGGAGGCTCTACATTCATCGAATCATGCGCAAATATTGGAAATTTACCGTGTACCTCCAGGCTCGGTTCTCGTCGCACCCTATGCCGGGTTACGAGCGGATGATATCTCCCGCCTTTTGAGTGGTATCGTCTTGTGCCGGTGCCATGCCCGATCCCGGCTGCCATTCACCCATGGGTACATATCTGTTGTTTATCTAACATATGGTCGGAATAATGGGTTTCATAGTCAACGAACGGCCACGTACTTGCAGTCGCACAATGTCGGCTCGATATTTCATTTCGAAAACCATAATCCACCAGGCTCTCCGGAGCCGTTCTCGGAACGGGCAGGAACCTGTTGGGTTTGCCTGCCGAGCATCGAGCATCGGCCACAGCAATCTTCAGCCAGCCAGTTGGCGTATGTCGTCACCGAACAGAAGACGATATCTATGGTGGGTAATAATTTTACCATGAAAGTGTCTGAAAATATAATCGAATTACCGACCAAACAAGATTCAATCAACGACCCGGCGTACCCGGCGTTTTATGACAAGTTTTATGGTTTATCAATTGATGTTATTCGAACATTCAATTTAATTTCACCTCCGTTAGAGCGTGCTGGTCGGCAAAAAGGGAAGGTTTTAAGCAGTTAACATGACGTTAGATATATGTAGCTGTGTGTTTTGTGAGTTGAATGTAATGATTTTTTCTTCCCCGGCGCTCTCATTCCAGATACATCGCGGTGACGCAGCCAATAAAGTACGCGAAGCACAAAAACAGCCGCCGGGTGTGTCTGACGATCCTGCTGGTGTGGGCGATATCGGCCGCGATCGGATCACCGATCGTGCTGGGACTGAACAACACGCAGGACCGCTCGCCGGACCTCTGCGTGTTCTACAATACCGATTTTATAGTGTACTCGTCCCTCACTAGCTTTTATATCCCGTGTATCATAATGGTCTTTTTATACTGGAATATTTTTAAGGTAAGCATGCACGAATTCGAAATCGTCCCGACCAAGCGGGACGTGTTTCCCATTAATGTCGCTTGTTTGCCTGCGGCCAATGGCACACATACAAACACTCACACACGGTATGAAAAACGCACGCCTAGGGCACGACAAACCGCACGGAAGCCGACGGCTTTCGATGCAAACAAAACCACGGACGGATAATAAACCGGAAAAAGACGCGACGCATACTAACACTCCATTTCCCAGGCCCACTGCTGTTTAATGCTGTGGAGTGTGCAAATGCAAAAATAACGCCCCTCCGACACAATTGACGGAGATAAACCACGGCAAACGGCCGGGAGCCGGGCCATACATGGGACGGCAGACGGCAGACGTGTTTATTTGTTGGCAATTTTTCGTTTGACTTTTTACTCACGTCGTCGTTTTCCCGGTGCCGTCATCGTTTGGGTGGGAGAGTTTATTTTTCCCAAACCGATTTTCCCCCGGTTTTCTTTTTTCACTCGCTCATTTCCGCCCGAGTTCCGGGGTGTTGTTGGCAAATAGATGGCACAATATTCAGCATGAAACGTGGCTGCTAGCTGCCAGGCACAAGCAAATGAACTTTCTGTCAGCAATATGACAGGACACGGGCTAGATCTGCCCTTTTCTTCCTGCGAGATCCGACCGGAACGGGGATCGGGCGAGAAGCTCGTCGAATCATCGCACTATAATGCGCCAGCAGATAGGCGGGTGCGTAAATAAGCGAAATAAAACATAAACACACACACACGCACACTAGCCGTAGCCATACATCATTTATCGCGCGCGAGCAGGACGAGCTCCCGGCTTCGGCCGGAAACGGAAAATTGAGCCATCTTACGGATCCGTGTGATGCCGACGGTGGTTTGTTTTTCTCGCCTACGATAACGTTCATTTCGTGTGAGAGTTTTCCAGCGGGGATGGAAACTAAAAAAACAAACCCCCCCCCACACACACACGCACTCTCACTGTGCTTTCACTCACAATTTTCGGCTGTTTGCCATAATTTATAAATCATAGCACAAACAAGTGGCAGGAAAAAACAAATCCAGGAAGCATCGCCCGCTGTATTATATCTTCAGTTCGACAGCGAATTATTCGTGCTTGCGGCGAGATTGGATGGATAATGGCATGACATGGAGAAAAACACGGCCGGATGTTTACGCTAGTGTTAGTGTTTGTATCGTTTCATTGCTGTGCTGTTGCGCTATTGTTCAGCCATCTATTCTGCATGGTCTTACGGCTGAAATATTGCAAAATGATATACAAAAAGATTTTTGCTGAACTGAACGAATCTCTTTGAACCTATCCTGTACGTTTTCGTTGAACTCCGAGGAAAATTTTGATAATACTCCATCGTTTTTTTGCATCGCTTGTGTCAGTAACACAAAATAGTACAGAAAAAAATCCATAAATTCGTGGTTACTTTAATTAAGCACATGAATAGAAAGCTGCTTCAAACGCAGCTGCAGCTCGGTTTCGTTGCTAAGCAATCACTTCCTCGAGTATCTTTCTCTCTCTCTCTCTCTCTCTCTCTCTCTCTCTGACATCATCTTTGATGTTCAAGACTCCACTCATGAGCGAGCATTTTCACTTGAAACTCAGGGTGGATGGATTGTCCACATATTTCCCGCGTGCCAGCTACCACGCAAAGGAACGCCCCAAAATCAACAATTGCGCGCGATTATCATATTACGTTGTTGATTGTCGGAGGACCGCTACATCGGCGTTCCGCGGTTTTGCGTCGTTCGAACAAATTTAACCACCGGCAGACCAACAAAACGGCCCGACAAAGCGATCCTGCAACTATGTCTGCGCTCGAGATAGTTTATGAATAATAAAATTTCAATTTAGCCAGCTAAGCGGTGTGTGTGTGTGTGTGTGTGGGAAAGAGAACGCGCACTATGAGATCCTTTATACGTCCAAGGAGCCAACGAAGCCCAAGGAACGCGAACCACAGCCAAACCGAGGCTTCCTGCCTAGCCGTGGCGCCTTCAACACGCGTGGAACTGGGCGAGTCTCTGACACCAGCCCGTTTCGGTCGCGTGTAATATTTATGGCGTAAAGTTTGCCGACGACGGCTTGCCGGCCTGCTAGCTGGCTGACTTACTCCCGGCGATGACTCGTGATCCGTCATCCGACCGGTTAGCGTCGGTCGCGCTCTTGGTTACGAGACATGTCAAACACGACAAATAGAGCTCGGTCGCGCTTGTTGCTTTAATGAGCGGTAATGGTTTTCGCCGGCAGAATTTCATTACCGCGCGTGCATTCTCGCTTGGGTGGGTTTCGAGAAAATGGTGGAAAGGACGTTCGCTGCACCGCATCGTGGCATGTGTGCGCAACGTTCAAGAACAAAGCAGCAGACCAAGCTTTCGTTGTACTCGTGCTGGTGCTTGGAAAACACGCCGACTTTCGGGTTTAAGATTTGCTCAATTTGGCCAAGTTTCGCACTACAGGTGCACTGGCACGCTGTTTCGGCAGTGTTTTACAAACTATTGTAATTAAATCCATTCGCAAGGAAAAGTCACTAAGATATACTCTTGGTACTCCGGACTGGATGGACGAAGACACTACTCTGAACGAAGATACATTAGAATTGTTGGTTTAAAGAGCTAGTCATACCATGATGGTTAGAGTTCATAGCAGCATTTATTTTTAGTAAGTTGCGTCAAGGAAATGGAAAAAGTGTGATGCATAAAGTACAGACTAAAACTGTTCTTCACCAAACTAGTAACTGGTGGCGGTTGGTTCAGCTCACATTGTCTTATAATACAACGATGATCGATTAGACAAATCGCGTTGCTCGTCTTCGACGAGATAAAAGACGTTTTATTCATTCTAGTCGTCGTTTTGTTTCTAGAGTCGTTTTGTTGGGTTTTTTCGAGTATAGAACCTGGAGATCATGCTGCAAGGAGACTGCCCGCATCCGTTCTTATCGCAGAACCAGTTGGTCCATTTTGATCAGCCAAAGGGCATTAGAACTTCTCCTCCACGTTCGAACACTTTCATTAGGTTAAAAGACTGATAAGAAATGGTAAGAAAATGCGATAAGCTATGGCTAAAAATATCTCATACACATGAAATTACTAACGCAACCGCAGAATCGATGACGACCAGGAAAAGTGGACCCTTTTTTAATATGCGACCCAGTTGCAAATCTTAACAACGTTTCGACTCTTTTTTCAAAAGTGTTTACATTTGTTTTAAGCCCCTTTTACACCACAAACAAAATGGCATGCAAAATTGTATTCAAATGTGGGCTGGTTTAAAGAAAAATAATGAAAAATATGGAAATATAGGCGTGTACACTAGCAGCGTAAAGAAACATATCAAAGTATATACTCTCTAATCCTGAGGATAATGCCTTTTTCAAAAATTGAGGATGTTTTTTTCGAGTGGTTGTCTAAACAAATTGTCTTTTCTAGGTACCCAATGTTCCTTAGCATACAAAAAGAGATAAAAAAAATCACGGAATTAAATCATGTTGGGTTTTCTATCAGACTATCTCGGAAAAGGACATACACACAATTTGCTAAAACTTGCATAGCAAAGTGAAAAACAAATTCTCGCAATTGCGCAATTCGTCTGCTACCGACTGAGAATCGTTCTATCCGTTCTCCAACACCAGAACGATAACAAACATCGTCACAACGCCTCGGCTTTCGGTGCCCGAAATGGTCCTTTTCATTCGATTATCTAATTGCTCGCTTGCAGGCATTGCGAACGCGAGCGAAAAAGCAACGAGCTGCCCGAAAGCCGCACCTCTCGGAGATCACCGCCGGTGGCAGCATCATCGAGAACATCGCCCAAACGAAGCGCCTGGCGGAGACGCAGCTGGACGGAAGCACGCGCAGCGGCTCAAAAATCCTTCCGGACGAGGAACGTCCCACCAACACGGCTTCCGGTTCGAACGAGGAGGACGACGAAAACGCCGGGTAAGCTGTGGGCTGTGGACCGGGGAGTCCCAATTCGCCCTCACCCTGCATGGCTTTTATTAGGCGTAGGAGATCATAAATTTTGTTGCATGCATTTGCCGGCCACTGGGGTGCCGTGTGTTTTTCGCATGAATTTTGAGTAATCTGTGTCCGTTTCGTGTTTTTGTTTGGCTCGCTGGCGCATGTACAAAAGACTGCCCGGTCATCCCGGGGAGGGTCATACTTACGGACGGTTCCAACGTGGATCGCCGCCGGGCGAAAGGATGATTGATGCAGTTCGATGTTTTATTCACCGCCTGCAGTCGTGCTTGAAATTCATGATGTCACTCGGGGAGCCGTGCTTAGGGGATTAGACGAGTTCTGCATGAGGTATTGCACGCATTGAACTGTTAGCTTTTTTTTTCTCTCGCAAGTTTCGAGGATGACCCATAACCAACGACAATTGTCACAAACTCGAATGGAAAAAATGTAGCGAAGTATCAGCATTGCTCTTGGTGAACATGCGAGGCTCTTTGTTTTGAGCTGCATCTCTTCAAAGTACAAGTTATGATTTATTATATATATAAGCTATGGAAAATATAGGGAATAATGGTGGAATCATCGGAATGAGTGATCTAGTCAATGAAATTTGATTTTAAACTCTATAAAATCTCTATGAACCTTGTGGCAATATCAAGTACTTGCATTTCAATGCAAATAACGCTTGCAGATTCTTGAAATGTAAATATTTTGGATTAAATTTCTAATACTTTTGGCTAAGTAGTACATTTCATATTCTATCAACCGTAATCAACTTATGAGTTTCTGATGCATGCCTACCGCTTGTTAGAATCGTTTGTACAGAATGGATGATTTTAAGGAAATGAGTATCATTTGTGCATGCGTATTATCTAGTCTCGTATTTTTTAGATTTATTTTTTTCTAATTAAAAGACCTTGCCATTCTTACGCCGCTTACTATTGGCTATCTAGCTACTATTTATTCCTGACAACACAAAACACGTTTTCAGCCCCTGCTGATGGGTTGCTATCTTTTAAACACATCTCCATGAATTACTTGAATTTCATTTTCATATTTATTGCATTGCTTTGAAACAGCTCGTTCATACTAATAGATATTATTAACAAGTAAACAAACTGCTCTTATGCGTGCCTGCCCGTTTATGCTTGACATTTTTGTTTTTTGAATGTTTTAAATTGCTTGGCGCTCGTATTGATCAAGCTTTCGTGCTCGAATGTGCTCGAACCGTTTGGCTCTAGCCACGCTCTAGTGAGTTTCGCCTTTTTGGCTGGCCTGATTAATCATCCACCGTATGCGATCGCTTCGACTGTCCCATCGGATGATAACCCATTTCTCGTTTTGGTCGCTTCGCAGGTCCCCTGACATTGACGACTGTCATGTGATTGTGAACGATAAATCAACAGAATTTATGTTGGCGACAGTCGTGGAGGAGGCCGGAAAGTATGTCCCATTTCGTTCTCTACCACATTCTCTTTCTCTCTCCCTCTCTATTTTGGTTCTCTCTCCAACATCCTTATTTTTTCTTCGCGATACGATTTCCATATCCTACTTGCTTCTGTCCCAAGCCCGTTGGTGTGTTTGTGTGCTCCACTGTGTCCATTTCCCGGCCGCCGTTCTATGTTTCGCGTTACATTGGCTGTTTTACCTCCAGAAAGAACTGCCCCATACGATCCAGGTCTTTTAGGAGTGGTTTTGCTCGTCAATCAGAAATATTGTATTCTTTTCGTATTTAACGTACTTCCCTTACATGCGGGGATAGTTTATATTACATATTCAACTAGCTGTAATGGCTGCCCATGCTCATATTTATGTACGTTTGAAACGTTCACGGATCTCCACACAGTAATCATGTCGTTGTGGTAAGAAGCGTATTGTCGAGTATAAGTGTACTGTTTTAAGTATTTTGATCTGAATGTTAAACGCGTTAGCCATCTGTTCAGATACCATCACGTAAAGATGTGTTTTAAATGTAAGCAAAATCCCACACCGTTCAAGCCATATAAGATGCACCGTTACAACCGCTCGCGGTCAATGTACCTGAAAAAAAAAGAATCTTGCAGCGTTGCATACCGATCAAAATTAGCACAAATTTACACCAATTAGGCAACCGAAATGTAACTCCAAGTATGCATACTTCGCTGTACTAGCTGCACCATCAGTCCTTCGGCACCATCAGTTCGTCCACATCCAAAACGGATCAACTGAGGTGGTCGATAGAACCGGGGGCTCTTTCTTTATCTCAATCACCCTCAATTTGCACGGGAAATTGCAACAGTGTGTGTGTGCCGAACCGACGCCAGCACTAATCGAAATGAAACTGGTTTATCGTCACCGAAAGCTTCTCGACGTCTACTTTTAGTGTGGTGGCGCAGATCGCGACAACGCAACAGGTCCCATCCGACCCGAACGGGAACCATGACTCTGGTTATGCGCCCTCTAGCGGCGCCGACGCCCTGGCGGCAAACGCCACCCCACCGGAAAGCCTCAACGTGGCCGCTACGGTGATTGTAAATAAAAGTGCGGCCCTTCGCAGCAGGAACGGTTCGCCGAGGAAGGAAACGACAAGGTTGGTCGACGAGCTGGTGCTCAGGAAACGTGTGATTAATTGTTGTGCCGTTGTTTCTCTCTTTTCGCCACTCTGCAGTGTTACCTTAAAACCCCTCTCGTTAGTTAGATGCGGTGTCCAGCAGGCACTGTCGCTCAATCGGAACGACTCAACCTTATCAACGAACTCCCGGGATAGCTCCAGGAAGGACAAAAAGAACACCCAAGCATCCAGGTTAGTAACACGGTTACAGCTCGCATGGAAAAGTTTAGTTTTTTTTGCTGTTTCCTTTGTAAGCTTTGTAGCTTTTAAAGTTATCGATTATTTAATGTTGTTATTTTTGTTTTCAATTTTATCCAAATCAAAACTTCAAAATATCTAGCTAACTAAATCCATTCAACTAACTCCCCTTGGATTGATCATTATTCAGACACAGCGATTTGAAACAACATTTTGTCGTTCTGAAAGCAATATTTGATAATCAATTTTAATATAATTGCGCTTTGAGAGCTACAGCCCAGATAGCCATATGTATTAATCTCCTAAAATACGATACCTGGAAAAGAGCTTTTTTCGTCATTTGTCAAAAATTGATCAAACCCATTTGTTTGATATAAGCTTTTGAATTTCATCATTTATTTTGTTGAAACCGTGGGTTTAACAGCTTCAATACTATTTCATGTTCGATGCAAAATGTCCAAAAAAATAAATTAAATGTAATTCAGTGGTTGAACTGAACCTAGCATGAACCCATGCTTGGGTATAACAAGCTCAAATGTTTATAACATGATAATACCAGCGAAAAGAAAAGTTCAAGTGGCACGTGACAAATTTCGCGCACGTTCAATTATGACCCGGGGGTTTTTGTTTTGTTTTGCACAGCTGCCGTAACTAATTCGGTTACGTAACTTATCGTTGATTGGCATCGCTCAGCGTTGATAAATTAATATTTTCCAATCAAATTAACGCGTGTCGACTGCGCCCGAGAATCGAGAATTCAAAACTGCAATCCACAATCCAACATGACACCGTTCGCCCGTATACATCCACGCCACGTTCGATGGCCATCCGCATTCGTCAAGTCCCAGGTTTGCGTAATTGCTTGTGCTTGATTGATATCAACTAATTGACAAGCTGATCGCATCTGGCCAGCCTCAAGCCACATGTGGGTGGACATTTTTTGCCAGCAAATAGAATTAACGCACCACTTCCTCAGCCAACCCATGGCACTTGTACGTGGGAGTGTATCCAGCCGGTGAGTAAAAGCGCGACAAAAAAAAAGAAACAAACCCAAACCGGTGAACGAGCAGCTTGCAATTTGTTTTATTGGCCCACAAATCATGATCGTGTGCCGTTTTTTGTATTCTTTTAACAACATTCCTATGGAACCCGTTTCTTTTTTTTTTGAATGGCACCCACTTTCCGAGACATGGTGCAATTTCACCGATGGATAGCAGCGAATTTTTCTGCATAAATTGTGATCCACAACCCGCTCGACCTCGTGCCGGGGGCCTGAGTAAGGGCCATTTCCACGGAAAAGCGACCCGCGAGATGGCGATTCTCGGGAGGCCTGATCACGCACGACCATGGCACGAAGGGCACCCAAATCCTTTCGCTAATCCCCCGGTCCCCGAACGGATGGTGTGGGCCCGTCGAGGCCCGTTTTAATGGGCTGAAGAAATTTACTGTTATTGCCGTGGGGACACTTTCGCCTTCCGCGAATGGGACAGTCCGACCGGGCCAGCATTGGGCAGGTATGGTTCTGTGCTGGCAAATGACACTCTGCGCTTCTCACGCCACGGGTGGAAAAAAGTGCTTAATGAAAATTTTGGTAAATTTCCGGAAAATTTATCTCCGAGTGATGAAATTTCCATGATTTGTTACGACACCAGCTCGCGGTGGGATTGAGCGTTCCCGTGAGCCGACCGGAAGCCGAAAAGATGAATAATCTTCCCTTGTGGGTGTCAGCTATAAGTGTGTGTGTGTGTGAGTGATTCTGCCGCAAGGATCTACCTTAACACCTACGCGCGCACAGAATACGTAACGCGTGTCACGGTTACGCTAGGGCCCATAAACCCGCGGATGGAAGACGGAAATGATCACACCGGGCTTGGGACCGGCCTACCGTAATGGTCTGTACCCTAACGACGCGGTGTGAAATAAATCCATATAAAAGCGAGTAAAACTTAAAAAAAAAAGAGAACCCCATAAAGCGGCCCCATTTTGGCAACCCGGACTGCGTACTAAGAACCCACAGGCGCAAGGTAATGCGGTTGAAGAGACAAAGCAAACAAAAAATCGCCCCTAAGATGGTAACTCTTCACTGGCTAAAGACGGGGTAAAGCATTAAAAAATGTGCGCGGCTAGAGCAATGGCGGCCATCCACCGCTATTTCCGGTCGGGCACTCGGCCATCAAGCACCACTCTGGCGTCAATGCGTCCATCTGTGCCATGTCCGTTCCCGCCCGAGAGAGAGAGAGAGAGAAAGAAAGAGGGAGCTTTTGGGTGCAGCTTTTTAGCACGCAGATCACCTTATGCGCCCATGTTTAAATGGCGGCCATTGGCCACCCTGGGCATTCATTCATTTATGATGGCCCTTCGGCCCGGTAAATCTCGCAGCTCGGTGTAAAGGTGTTTTAATTTTGGGGGGCAAGTGAAAACGCAAACTCATCCGCTCGCACCCATGCCGGGGCGTGAAAATAAAAGCTCCAATAAAATCCCTTCCCAAAGAGTCATTTTTCGACGTGACATTTCGAAATCGGCCACTCGAGATGGACAACCGACAGCTGGCAGGCACATCGTGGCACGATGGCGCGTGGGCAAATTTTTCCATTTTTTTTTTGTTCTGCTTGCCCAGCCCGGCCCTCTCGAGGCAGGGAAATCATGCAGCCGGTGAAGTTTGTGCCTGCGCTTGACACGCCAAAGGGCCCTCGACACGGCGCTTGATTCGGCGCTCCGAACCAAAAGCACGCCAAAGGTCAACCGGCCGGTGTGGCTGGTGCGAAATCCGCTCCGTTTTGCGTTCCTAAAAACCAGGCGACGCCATAAAACGATACACTTTGATTCCTGGCTCGGGAGCATTTTTATTTGCACATGCAAAGGGACACTCCGAACGGTTTACGGCGATGCCGACGAGTTCAAATACTCGTTATGGGAGCTTTAAATATCACCTACTCACGTGGTTACCAACGTACTGAGGACAAACGCTCTAAACTTTCGTTTAAGGTGCTCTTGCTTCATAAAATGCAGCCGTTGTGAAGCAAACGCCTTGACACCAATTTATTAAATTAAACTGGAAAATGTAAGAGGAGATACAGTGATATAAATCAAATTCGGTCCTTATTATTAAAAAAAAGACTCCCCTTTCGATTGCGCAGTAAACAAAACATATTAAGAATTTTTTCTTTTTGGAAATAAATATTCAATATCATTGCAAGATTCTTATTCTAACAAGATCGCTATTTAATTTGTTATACATAGTTTTTCAAATGCACATCTTCAACTCCTGAATACACATGTTGACAAGAATCTTTTGAACAACTTTGATTATTAATTTTCCTTTGATCAACTTTGAAACTTTGAAACTTTGAACAACTTTGATTATTAATTTTTAATTTTATCCTGATTTTTCCACTAGATTTACCATCTACAAAGTGAACAAAGCGTCGAAGAAGAAACGGGAAAAATCGTCAGCTAAAAAGGAACGCAAAGCGACCAAAACATTAGCGATAGTCTTAGGTACGTACTACACTTCGAAAAGCAATGTTAACCAACACTGAACCTTGAATTCTTCTCGTATTTTGCGTGTGCTTTTGAGCTAGTGATAAAGCTTTTCATCCTTCGATCGAGAGCGATCCCCATCACTCACATCCGAAAACGATATACATCAGTACAGCAGACTCAATTACAGTGAATGTCAGCTTAAAGCTTAAAAATAATATTACCCCTTTTGTGGGCCGCAGGGCAAACTGAATGAATGTATACATTGCTCCACCGTGAGGCCTCCTGGTCGTTATGCTTTAGTAGCAATAAAACCACAATACAACCCAACCCCTGCCGTTATTCGTCGGCCAAAAGGTCAACGGGGGATCGTAAAGCGTGTAAAAAATTAAAACATAAACCTGCCGTCGAAGGAGACGTTACAATCGGGCGAAATGAGGTGAACTTTTCAACCGGTATGCAGGGAAATCCATCCCGTAAACGATGTGCCACCCGGTGCTACAGCTAACGTGTGGGGACGAAAACCCCAAATGGGTAATTACTCTGCCCATACACTGCCATTCAAAAGGATGAAACAAAACTACACAGCATTACATTACTCATTCATAGCCCTATTCCCGCACACTGCGACCAGTCAGACGGTGATGGATGCAATCGGTGATTGGGACAAAAACGAAACAATCCAAGCAGTCCTTTTCGAGCACGCATTGTTAGTGTTGCTGGAAAAACATCAAATACGCTCCCACTCATATATGCGTGACACATTTTTCTGCAAAAATTATTGAATCCTTTACGCTTAGAACGTTTCAATATGGTGCAGCTTAAGCTTTTTCTCCGCCGCACGGTGACTGTTTCCGCTCGCTGTCGAAGGAACACGTAAGCACATTTGTTACGTTAGTGCTTTTTTTTGCTCGTCACCATTTTCCAAGCTTTCCCGGAGTGGTTTTTCTGCTCGTTGTTTGCGTTAGCGGCACGTTCGCGTGCGATACATTCCGCTAACGATGTGTGAAAAAATGCACCCTCAACAGGGTGCCCTTCGGCTTCAAGCAGGTCTAAAGAAAAAAGGGGCCTATAAAAAGTGCACTTTTTTCCTACCACCTCGATCGTCAATCTATCCACGGAAAAACCGTTTCTTATTCCGGTTGCCCTTTTTTTCGAGCATATCTTGATGGTGATTTTGTGAGTTCTGCCACGAACCGACTGGTAAAACTTTGGCACGCCTTGAGTTCCACGAAAATCGCCCCCGCGAACGGACAGGTGTTTGCGAAACTTTTCGCAAAAGGATTAACCTTTCGCTCGCGGGATGCAAGACCAATGGATGCTGCTTCATGGAGCTTTTTGGACACGGTCCGAGTTTCAGTCGGAGAGATTATCTGGACCAATGGGATCTTTGCCACCAGACACGAGCAACCAACGAAGGAAACGGCGTTACTGCGTTTGACGTGCAATTTTTCATCTGTCTCGTCGAAGATGGCCATGCGTTTGTTATCCTTTTGTTTTCTCACGTGCACAAAAACTCGTCGTTGTATGTTGTTTGAACAATCGTAAGGTTTCTTTTCATCGTTGTGGGTATAACTCGCTCAGACTAGTTTTCAATTCGTAACAGCGAGAGCTTCAACCCTCTTTCAAGGACTCCTCCGGCACTGACCAAACTGCCCTCGCTAATCGATCCGGTTCGCTTCTCATCTTTCCCCCCTCCGGCAGGTGTGTTCCTATTCTGCTGGGTGCCATTCTTCACGTGCAACATCATGGACGCGATGTGCGCCAAGCTCGAGAAGGACTGCCGGCCAGGCGTGACGATCTTCAACCTAACCACGTGGCTCGGCTACATGAACAGCTTCGTCAACCCGGTCATCTACACCATCTTCAACCCGGAGTTCCGCAAAGCGTTCAAGAAGATCATGCACATCGAGTGAGTGGGAAGGATCGGTCCGCGCGCACGCCCGGGCGGCACCGAGAACGGTGGCGGCCGGAATGGTGCCGCCGAGACCGAGCTGGGTCGTAGTGACGGGTGTAGCGTGGCGGCAGCTGCGGTGGCCGCCGTCACGGCCCTTGCGGTGGGTTCGACTCGCCGTACCAACGGTTCCCAGCGACGTAACGTCACCTGGAGCTAGCCAGAGGCCACCGTCGAGCGGTGGAACGAGACTCGATCGCCTCCAACTGATACCGTCCCTGGTCCTTCCGTGTCGGTGTCGGTGGAGGTGGTCGAGCCTATCGTTCAGCCCTCGACGAGTCAGGGCGGTCGTGCGAAAGGACGAGGACCGTTCTATCTGTTTGCTGCGAGCCACCGGCGGGCGATCGAAAACGCACCGGATGTCGAACGTCTGCCAGTCGAGGTGTAGGGCACACGTGTGAGCCCTTAAGTGCGAGATGCCACCCGGCACCGGAGCGTTTCATGTCTCAAAGTGGGTGACTCAAAAGACTCCGTCAACAATCACCGTCGATGTTCCGAAGCAGGTGAGTCAGTGCCCATGGGACGTGGTACAACGGGAAAAAGCTAAAGGATGTAGGGAGAGGAACTTAAATATCAAAATCAACCCTCCTCACGTCCGTGCGGGAGCCCATCGTTATCGGTAATCAAAAATCAGTGTAAAAAGGACACCCAAGGAGTCGCCACGTTTCACCGTCAACTCGATGTAGCGCGGTAGCGATGTAGCTGTGTAGTGTCGATTTTTCTAGCGGCCAGTTTTACTCAACCTTCTGCACCATCACCACCCAACCCAACGAAAGTGAAGCCTGTACATATCGGTGAGGGTGTGACCACGTGAGCGGGCATAAACGAGCCTTCTCGCTATTTTTTTTTATTGTTTTCTTTGTTTGTTTGCTTGTTCGGCATTCGAACCTGAGACGACAACGATTCGAAGCGCTCGAAGCAAGGGCGGAAAAGCGCACACACACACACGCAAAAACGTAGGAGAAGCCACCCCAACACGAACGTAACACAAAACACAAAACGCACACAAAATCCCGAACTAAATACCAAAGCAAAGTGAAAGACAAAAAATTGAGATTAGTGTTTAGGCGTGGCAACCGGGCCGAACATCCGAGGAACGCCATCGATCGTCGTGGCGCCGTGGATCCCGCGTTGCCACACACACGTGTAAATGTCATTGTAAAAGTACGTTTAGGAAAACTGCATCTCGCTCCTCGATGGGGCGAGGCGATCGTTGTTTGTTGTTTTTTTTTCTTCCTTTTTCCTAGCTCTAAGTAGCTGGCACCTGTAGCGTAGATAGCCAGCGCGGATAGCTGTAGGATAATGACGCACGTGTAAGATAGGTCCTGTGCTTGTTGACCCCACACGAACCAGGACCGTACGGTGTTACACGCAGGACACGAGTCTCTCTCGCATACTAATACTCACATAAACTCACATTCGCCCCATTAGCGAGGGGAAACGGAACTTCAAAGCTCAGTACAAATTTGCCCTGTTTTCCTTCGTGCGTACCGTTTTCGTTGCGTTGGAGATGCATTCCGGTCCGCAGATGGGAATGCTGGGTTGTGCGTAACCGGCTCGGTGTGCTAGACCACGTATGTGTGTGTACATATATATATAAATATCACTGTTATCTTTGGTGGCTGATCGTTTAGAGGGTGGGTTAATGGGGAAAGATACAAAAAGTGACCCCTACGTTTTTAAGTTTCAACTCGTTCCGATAGTTTAATGAACTGTTGCGATTGAATAAGTTTTAAGACTGTCCTATTGGAATCTATATCTATCTACGACAAATGCTCAAGTGACTGCATGCAAGAGTGGGAGAGAGAGAGAGTGAGAAAAAGAGATCAGGAATAAGAGAGACACAGGAAAAGGCTTCGAAATCAAACCACTTCCTACGCGGCGTCGAGATGCTTCCCGAGGTTGAAAGGCAAAAAAAAATGATCGGTTTTAAGAACACCCACAGATGGAGGCGATAGAAGACGATTGATGGACGTACGTACGTGCGCAAGCAGTAGGCAATCTGTGTTGCTTTCCTTTTAATTTCCTGTTATATCCGTTTCGATCGATTCCCAAAAGCACGGCTTTAACGTAAGTCATGGCGCGGTTCAATCCGCTTACTAAAGCAACATTCTTGGGGATGCTTTTCGAGGAAAACTCCCAAGCTGTAGCTATTCAATTAGCTTTAAAGTTTTTTTTTGTTGCTTCTATTTTCGTACCCCATTTCGTACATCCCACGCGTTTGTAGCATTAATTTGGGTACCCACGGGCATCGCGTTACCTTGCGCCGTGAAGGGATCGCAAGGGCAAACAAAACGCGCCCGCCTCATCAAATCCGACCACATTCCGTGACATTCCCCACTCGCTTCCGGGCAAAAGGGACCCGGGGAATCCTGGGAACGCTAACATTCCGAGAGCAACAAAAAAAAATGACAGCAGAACGCAAAAAAAAACATCAGTGTCTCGTTTACGGTCAATCAGAAATTCGATCTCACTACGCCAACCCTTGACCTTATCACGGTCGCCATCGCGAACGAACACGCTAAAATCCGAGCTATGGGTTTGTTGCGTAGGTTTGTGTTTCCTTGTTACTTTTTCGTGTTTTGTGGGCTGTTGTCCGTTTTTCTCTAACAATTTTCACGGTTTTTTTTTATTGAAAAGCGACACGAAAAAGGACCTTCCCCGGGAGGAACAACAACGGTGTGCTTTCCGTCGACTGATAGCTTTCCGTGTCTGCCATTCGATGCGGTTGCCCGAGCGGGTGGTTTCTATTTGGCCAAATTAATTTGTCATCCCGTGGGTTCCTAAATCCAGCCTTTTTCCTTGCCACAGCTCAAACTTGGGAACGCCAAAACCCGAGCAATGAAAGCTCCCGACTCGTGGAAGCTAAAAGCGCTTCTTATCAGCGCGCATCCGGGGTTCGATCGAACTGGCTGTGGGGGAAAAAAGGACCTTTCGCGAAAAATAAAAAATCTCAAAGTATGAAGAGGCAACAAAAGAAAAAAAGGGGCGGAAAGTAAAGAAACACGCCATTAATTTGCCGACTCGGCCACGCTACCTGTCATCTCACGCACTTTACCGTGCGCTGGTTTGACTTTTGCGCGGAAAAGGCTGATATTTCACCGTAGGGCGAGCACCGGACCGGAGAGTCCCACCCAGAACGGTCCTTTTTTCTCGAGTGGTGTCCCAAAGCACGAGCCAACCATCCCCGACCGGGATCGGCGAGATAGCCACCCCATTGTTGTTAAATACCGCCACAACAACTGACGGGCAGGTTGAAGAAAAAAGAAAAGATGACAACCAGCGAGCGGAAAACCGGAGGCAAACAGCAACAACAACACACAGACACACAAAAAAAAACAACGCAACTCTTGGCAGGGATTTTAATTTCTGAACGCATTAATCACCTGTCAACGTCCGATGTCCGGTGGCAGGATCTTCCGCGTTCTTCCGGTCACCCATTGCAACATTGTCGCCGTTTGCCGGACGGCGGAGTTGTCGCCCGGAAAAGCTCACCCTCAAGCCGTACGAAGGACCGGCATTGGCGATGAAACTCCGAACCAAAAGTCCTTCGTTTGTGCGGCACTGGGCGTAAAAGTTGGCGGTGATCCGTCGGGCGTGAAATAAAAACGCAAAATCAAGCGCGCAGATCTCGCCGATTCCGGCCCGGTGAAGTTAGTAAGTTTTTCTTGAGTTACTTTTTTTTTCAACTCGTGGCTTTCGATCCCCACGGCTTTTACTCGGACGCTTGGTGCGGAGTTTCAAAATTTATATTCCATCCCTTGGTTTCGTGGTGGTGGTGGTTGTTTTTAGCTTGGTTTTAGTTTTCCTTTTTTTTCCTCTCAGCTGCGTATCGTCCGAGATAAGCTGATTTTGTTTTTGCTTTTGTTTTGTGTGTGCTCATTTTCCCACAACATCACCAACACCAACAACCACCGGCGTTACTATCGGTCACGTAAAACGCATTACTTCGGCGTCGGGCGGTTCCAGGCGGATCGCTTCTTCCGGGAATGGATGGGACATGTATCCTGCCGTGCTTTGCCTGTTCCACCGTTGGCTATCGTTGGCTATCTCCTGACAGGCTAAACGCCCACTCCAGCAGGATCAAGTGACCTCTTTTTTCCGCATCCCTCGCTTAGTTAGCTTTATCTCGCTTCACCCACCGAAACGGTCGGGTGCGATGTCGAACCGGTGGCATACATCACGGACGTGCATGCTTCGAATCAATGAATCAGGAGCACCTAATGGGCCCGGTACGAGCGCATCGTAACGTTTAACGGCACGCCACATCGGACCGGGAACCGACGCACAAGGGGTTTCTAATCAATTTCGGTTGTAAAACACGACCATTGGTTGGCGCTTGGTCGCAAATTGCCACTAATAAACACCTCGCAGGCCAGTCAGGACCTCCAAAAAGGCCTGGCCAGCAAAGTGCCACGAGTGGCGTGCGTTAAATTAACGGCCAAACTTTCCTCCCGAACGGGCGGGCTTCTTTTTCATGTGCAGTTTTAGGGCCGCAAACTTTTCCATCGCGCGCGCGCACACACGCGCGCACATTCACTCACATCTAATCTCACTACGTTTGAGCGGAACCGTAGCAGAACAATGGCAACAGTGGCGAGAGTAAAAATGCGCTCAGAATTGGCTCATAAAATCACGGCGGTTGATTAGGTTTTGTTTTTGCCCTCCGATTTTCCAACCTTGAGTTGGGGGTTTTTTCGTTCGCTCGTCTGACGCTGATTAATGGGGTGGGGTGTGGTAAAAATTTCATCCCCCATCAAACGCCTGCCCGTACTCTAATTTCACATCACCAGTGACCGAGACCATCAGGAGGTCTCTACGGGGCTCGATGACACACGGCGCTGGTCCGTTCGGACAAACTTACGCTGCAGCTGACCGATTCCCTACGGGGTGCGTCCTTTTTGCAACCCCTCACTGGCAAGCGAATGCACGTTATCTCACCCACACCGGATGTAGCCCAGCATTCTCACGAACCTTCACTTCCGGTGCGAACTCCAAACCCACCCACCTGCCCTTGCCCGGAGGCGGTCGTTCGATCCAGTTAATAGCGTTTGTTTATCCAGCTGTGCGATTTTACGCTAGCTCTCTCACCGATGCGCGTTTGGGTGAAGCCGAGTGTTCCCGGGGGAGTGGGAAAACCGGCGAGAAGGACGAGTGAGAAAAGTGTCCACACCATTGCTGGCCATTCCTGGCACCTCGAGCCCACCCAGCCCAGGGCATGAGCGAAACGAAGCGTACGGTTTGCGATGAATTTAATTGCTTTCGTAATTACATAAATGCACAAGCATCATTTGCATCCCGCCCATGCCAATGCAGGATGGAGCCAATTTAGCGGCTGAGGCACGGGGTTTTGGACGCTCCTCCCACGCCTCTCCCACTGTGGTACCGATCACTGGGCCAGCAGGGCCTTGCACCTAACCAACCGCACTGCAGGCAGGCGTCTACCAATCGGTCCCATGGGGAAAACCGATTCCGCAGCTGGGTTTCAGTGGAAAACCTGAAGCGATGCTGTCGGGATGCCTGACAAGACAGATGAAGTAAGCTGTTTACTGCGTGGGTGTGCGAGGGTGCTAAGCTTAAGCGATTATTAATCGAACCCCATTGGCAAGGTGCTGTAAGCTAGCGGATTGCTACAAATCACTTACAGCCGTTTTGGGAACGTGGTGAGCGGATTTACGGCGAACTCGCGTGAAGTGTTGCTTAACATTCTCCTACTGGCCACTGGCTACAATGTACGTATTCAAGGTACGTTGAATTTCCCCGATCGAAATGAAATAATGTGCGATCGGTTGGGTTTAACTGTCGCGAAACTCAAATGGTGCTTCTTTTTTAAGCGACAAGCGCGCAAATTTACTCGCTGCTGGAGTTTTTTTTTTGTTACATAAAACGAAGAACGTGCAACAAACGTGTAAAATCACACACACACACACACACTCTGTTTAATGAACAAATAGCATCGATTCAATCGCTCGTAGCAAACGGAAGCACAACCAACAATGGAGCTCAAAATGAAGCTTCGCTTCGCCTCCTCGCCAGCAACCGGAACGTAACGTCTTGCAAGCTGCCATTTGCTTCTCTTCTTCAGCACATTCTGCACCGACACAATCGAAACAAACTAAAGAAAAAAAAAGACACTCGCTCCACAGATCGTAAAAAGGCAGCGAGCGAGCGGCCATAGCGAGGCGGGTGGCTCATAAATATAATGTAACTTTCCGGCACGCGTCATTAGTCGATAAATCCCCGATGACAATCATTGAAAAATCCATCAATCCGATTCCTGCCGTCGAACGAGTGAGCAAGAAAAAAGCACGTCAAGTCAAAAAAAAAATGCCCGTGCCAAACACCCACACGAACCGAAAGGGCGCGATAACTTTCTCGCCTTGTTCGAAGCTCGAAACACGCTGACGCTGAAAGTGCTAATGGCATCCAGCCCGAGGGTTGCGTTTCGAAGCGTCCGGAATCATTCGCTGCCCGAATGAAGGAACAAAACAAAAAAACACGGCTCGGCACGAAAAATGAAAAAAAAAAACCCCTTCGCAACCCGGCCAATAACTTTCGATCGGGTCGGCCCCGTTTGGTGGCGTTCGGTTCCTATTAGAAAAACTCATCTTTCTTCATTATAAAACATTAGCTTCGTAAAAATAAATCAAGACGCCAGGAGGGGGAGGGAGTTTGCGAGATGAACTTGCTTTCCTTTTGATCCCGCGGATCGTGTTTTGTTTTTGTTTTTGGGTGGTAGAGCTCGATGACGCCTTCACCAGAGCCCAAGCCATCGGCACGTTTGGAGGTGTGAAAAAAGCGAGCCCGCTGCAAGCACTGGAACCGAACTGATTATCAGAAACCGATTTGGCCCGTTTGGCATCTCTGTCTGCCTTGCCCGCGAGCATATGCCCCGAGGCTGAACACGTTTCCAGGCTCCGAAGGAACGACGAGATCATCGTACTGGTGGAACTGGTCGCCTGTTCGCTGATACAGATCGTTAAAACGGGCCAAATCGAAAGGGTCACTGGCAAAAAAAAAAGAATGCCCATAGCTTGCGGTGGTGAAGAAAGTCGGCAAAATAACGCTGGGCCGCTTTACCGCAACGGGTGCGCCGAGCATCAAAGTAAATCTCGAGCATTATCCTTGCCCAACCCTGATCCCGCGACCTCTGTGCTAACAGCGAACGGAAAATCACACACATGCACAAACGAAACGAAAAGCAAACAAACAACAAACGGACCGGCACAAAAATCATTACAATGGCGCAGACAAACGGTTGAAAACAGGGGAACGGGGAAACGTTCCGACTAAATTTACTACGGGGTTAGTCCCGGGTTTGTGACTTCCATGCGAGACTTTTCACTCCCCCATCCACCCACTGAACGCCCTGAAAAGCTCGTCGGGAAATGTCTTAAATTTTCACCCCTTTTGCCGCGCGCTGAAAGCCTCCGGACGGTCGTCATTTTTTTTTTCTCTCACCCTCTCGTTCCGTTCGGCTCATAAAATCCGATAATAACCTCCCAAAATGAACAAACTCCCCTCTCCCCCCCCCCCCCCCCCCGATGCCGCCTGGGCATCTCACCTTTGTTTCGGGCCGTTGCTTTGCTGCTGCCTTGCGTGGGTTTGCCTTTTAAGCCCCTCATCAAATAATCCCCGTTCGCTGCCACGGTTCGATGGAAACACGACGGGGGTGGGGTCGTTTTTCGTTCGTTCGTTTTGTTGTTTCTTCGCTTCCGCTCGCCGCATGGGGCAGAGTGTGGGCGAAAATAAACGGATATCGATATTTAATGGCCGATATGAATCGGTTGGCGTTTAAACTGATTATTTCTTTTTGTGATTACCATAGTTAAACCGAGCTATATGGGATGGCTACACGAGATTGACGGCACGTTCGATCGGTTTCGGATCGGTGATGACGACCGCGATGATGCTGATGACGCCTTTGATGATGGTCCTATGCGGGTGAGGTGAAGGTAGCCATTTCGGTTTGGTGGTTGGTGGCGTTATTATGTGAGCTCGCTTAGTCGCCAGGTGCACGCCGCCCACCCTGGGATGGTCGTAAATTCGGGCTATCGGTGAAACGATTACAAAACCCGATAGCTAACGTGTAATTTGAAAGCGTTGGCAACGGAAACAGGACCATCAGGGGCGCCCGTGATTGTGCTGTTTGTGGTGGGTCACTTTCAAACGACACCTTTATGGACTCGCGGGAACATATTTTTCGGGTTCGAATGATCGATCAAAAAATGCTCGTATCCATCGCGGCCTTGTTTACTGGGCGGTTTTATCGCGTGTAATGGGCACCGGCAGGCATGGGGGATCTATTTGTTGCAACAATTTGGTGGTGGGGTAGAATGAGTTAGCGTAATCAAATAGATGTTCTATGGGTGGTTCATATTCGTTTGATTTGTGCTTGATAGCCACCATACTCGAGATTCGGTTATAAACGCTATAAACGATCTAAATTGTGCCGAAAAGCTTATGCATTTTAGAGATCTACGGTAATTGAATGATACGTTTGTAAACGTTTCGAAGGGATAACGGATGGTGTTCAGATCGGGAAGCACACACACAAAAGTAATTAGTACGAGACGCTTCCAACCACGGAACAAACCACCAGGCGCCTCCATTAATACTGGCACGAATGCATTCTTATGCATTTGAGAGATACGAGCCCACGGGAACCGATTGATGATTTGATAATCGTTTCAAAGGGTTTACAAATGATTTTTAGATCAGAAAGCACACACAACAGTAGTTAGTACGAGACGCTTCCAACAACGGAACAAACCACCAGGCGCCTCCATTGGCACGAATCGTTTTTTTTAACATTCACATGACCTGTCTTTAGATCTGTCAACTGGGGTACCTGTTTAGTTGCTTCTTTCTTAACAAGCTAGTTTTGCAACGTCATAAGGGAGCGAAATAAATCAACAACCAAACGACTCGCACGAGGTTATAAAAAATCCATTCCCTCGACGGTAACAGCCTACCGAACGAACGACCGAACGATGCCAAAGATCCACTTCAGCCTGCCTGTGGGGAGTAAACTGTGTGTCAAATCTGACACCTCACATTCTTTCCTGATTGGCAGCGTGCGGATACTACGGGAAGTTGATACTTTGATACTTTCAATCACACGTCCAAACTCGCACCTCGCTATTTATGGAGTTGTTTTTTTTTTCTCTTATTCTTTTTCCTTTTCTCTCCACTTAATCGCGTCTTTTGCAAAAGTTTTCCCCTACACAAACTGGTACCGGTGTTGAAGATGAATCGCGGGGTGCCTTGACAGCATGGTAACAAACTCAACGCCTACTTTATCGCTCGGGGAAGGCTACAATTATTGTCCAACCTCGTTGCTAGGCATTAGATCAAGCAGGATACTAATTAAGCCATTTTGGTGTTTCGTTTGAGACGTGTGCATTGACGCATGACGAATGTACGCGTGTGTGTGTGTGTGTTTGTGTGTAAGTCGTCCATACTGCTGATGCTGAAAGGTGAGCTTTTCACTAGCAATTTCATCGTCACCGTGCGACTAATGAGTCTGGACATCGGGGGGACTTCCGTTCTCGGACTGTTCCGACGCACAATCAAAGCGCAGAATCACACCATCTCTCGTTTCTGGGCCACCCTGGTGGCCACCTGTACAGCCTGCTGCAAGCTGAACCGGGAACGGAATCGCAATCGGAACAGACACCAATTAAGCATTACGTCTGGAAAGCGACGACAGGAAGCCCTCGCGTTGCTCGAGTGCACCTGTGCATCGTTGGTTGTACACCGTCTAGCTGTCATCGACACGTATGCTCGTATGCCACGTGTCCACCCTCTACATGCCAAGCCATCGTCGCTCGCCCATGATCCATGTACCATACAGATGTTTTTCTCGGCTCGCCTGCAGGCCAAAGGCACTACCACACGTACGGATGACATCACGTACGTTTGATTTGCTTTCGCAGGGCAGAGCATTTCAACGCGGTGGTGGTGGCGTAGATTTCCCAGCGCAAAACATCGCAACAAATTACACCATCAGACTCGTGACGGTATGGTCTCGGGCGCGGTCCTAACGCAACTGGTGCCCGGATGCTGAAAACCGGCGCATCGTAACCTGGTGCATCCTGCACCTTCGCTTTAACAAGCTCTCTTTTCCTTTTGTCACGCCGGTGCCTTGCGCTGGGCGCTGCTGTGTGCTGAGGCTTCTTCCCGTTGTTGCTGGCTTGAGCGCATGCAAACGACCGGAAAAACGACCACCACCCAAGGGACCACCGTACGGTTGGACGAGCGTGGCATTCGCTCATCGCAGCTCGTGCCTTCACGTCGCTTTATACGCCGTCGTTTGTCGACGCACGGGTGCACGCGACCACAGATAAGCTCGCTCGAACGAACGTGCAGCCGGAATGGTTGGGAGTCAGGCAAGCCGACATGCGACGTGGCTAACCTCTGTGCCACGGGCCACATGACCAGCTGCATTTCGAGCACAATCGTAATGAATGGTTGTTGCCACAGGAAGCATTCATATTTCCGTCAGAAAAGATTCTTTTTGTTTCATCTTCCTTTGTGAAATTCAACCAGGATGTGGAAGGTTTTTTTTGTTTTGATACCTGTAAAAGTATCACGTAATAAGGGAAAATTTAACCAGCGAATACCCATCTGGGGGTGCTTTTAAAGGGTGGCATTTTGTTTTTCAACGGGTGTTAAGATGTTTTTAACGGCTTCGTCCAGCTGGCGTTAATCAAATATTAACGTGCTTTCACCAGCAAAAGCAGACCATGCAAAAGAATACATGCAGCCCTATCGTGCCCTAAAAAATACGCATCAATGACATCTTTATTGCTCGCAGCGCACAGTGGAATTGCTTCAGCTCGACCGACGATTCGCCTCCGTTTGAATTTCAGCTCAAATATTTATGCCCGTTGCAAAATTCCCCAATAAAAGTGGTGCCACGACTTGAACGAGTTGAAATGAAATTGCCCCGGCATTCGGCATCAATAACGCGAATCCCACCGCGAGTCGCCACACCGGAAGCGGAAAGAGCTTGTTTCCGGAGTGTATCGCCGGGTTAGCCCGGGTGGGTTTGATGTTTCGTTTGCTTCTGCTCCAACCTGTCCCGCTTCCGGTGAGAAGCCAATCGAATCCAACCAAAGCAGACGACGTCTCGCGGGCGCTATCGGTATTCGTGCTGGTGGAAGCGAATCGCGAATCGTTTTCCGCACCGCAGGACTCCAATGCAGTAAATCAGTTTAGCAGCTATCGAACGGTGGAAGGACGTAGCGTCGCGCCGGGAATTGGCAGGATGTTAAATCACCGATCGCTGCCGTGAGCGTGCATTTGCATATATTTTTTTTCTTGCCATCACACGCTTTTCGCTGAGGGAAGAGTACCTGATCGGTTTAGTTGCAGGTTGCGAATAAAGAATGGCACTTTCGCAATATTCATCCAGCTCTGCAAACTAATCCTTTTTCGGGCTAAACGCCGTACAAAAACACAATCCAATCCACGGAACAATACGAAATAACCACGATCGTTTTCGTACCAACATGAGGGCCAATAAGAACGAAAGAAACAAGTTGAATTGCTTTTCTGCTTTGTTTTTGATCACACGTTGTGACGAGCATCGTTTTTTTTTTGTTACGTTTTTTGACTCTATTGATGGAATTTCATCAAATTATCATTTAGAGTCCCATCCCACAAATGTGGAGCAATTTTGAATAAACACTTGAAACCATCTCAAGCAGACGTCGAATCGTGTGAACAAGGTCCCTTGGATATATTTTTGTTTGCGTACCATAAGAAGGAAAAACAGTTTGGAAATTTGTTTTTCTTTGCCAAGTGTCTAAAGTAGGATATTGCAATACCAATCACTTTGCATTTGCATCGTAGAATAAGAATATATTGAAAAATTAGAAATGCACTAGAATATCCCACACCCGATAGGAGTAATTCTGGATTCGGACGAAAAAAATATGCCCCAATTATCTCATCAGCATTAAAAAAGGATTAACGCTGTTCGACACAAAAAGATAAATCATCAGAACCTAGGTACCAACTGGCATAAACATTTGAAAGCTTTACCGTCTAACCAAATCAATTGCACTTCGTTGTGGCACACTTTGCGATTAATGTAGGGACTAAACTATAGTCACTTGTGCTACTCGTTCAAATCATCATCATATCATTTTCTTCTTGCTTATACCATTCTGCTCATCCACAAATGCTGATTAATCGCATGCCAGTTGAAATCAGTCATCAAAATCGTACAACCAGCCGCGGTCGCATGAGTGATTGTCATTTTCCTATCAATCTTTCAACCGTAGCACACCGAAAGGAGCGTTTTCCAATGAAGCTAAAAGAAAAAAAAACCACCAGCTGACCAAGCCCGGCTGGTCCGTATTTCCAGTTGACAATGATATGACACTCGTTTCCAACAATCCGCTCCCTCCAAACTGGACAAGAAAAGCCGCCCGATCCGCTCGACATTTCGGATCCGATCAATCCCCGAAATTAAAGCGCATAAATAGCTGTACCAGCAGTCGGTTCTCTTCATGTCACGACACAATCACAGATGGATGGGAATATATTTTCTTTTTGCTTCTTTATTTGGCATTTGGCCAACAGAAAAAAAAACACCGTTGAGTCGAAGCGAGAAGTAACAAAAAAAGATCCCCATGCGGCATATGCCCTACCGAACCTGCGAGCGTCGTTTTGAATCGTTCTAATTTTTCTTTCACACCCCACCGGTTTTCCATCCCCAAAACCTACACCTCTCATTCTCAGCCCTCACCGGAGGTATTCGCATTTGGTATTCGCCCCGCGTGGCCGTGTCTGGCCGGCTGTCCACGTCATCGCCGCCGTCAGTCCCTGATTATCATTTATTGAATTTGATTCGGACAAATTGTGCTCCACATAATCAATCAATCAAGAGGCGAACCCGAACAAGAGGCGGGTTCCATCGAGAAGGGAGCAAACACACCGTTGCGGTGCCGTGTCCGTTGGGGATGACAATCGGAACTCGGGGAGAGAAAATCAATTTGTAAACGTCACAATAAATCCCCGCGCATCAGTAATCGAACGCATGGTCCAGTGCACCCGTTGGTGGGCCACACAAACGTGTCGCCACGGCCGAGATTCATTTTGGCGCTTTTATTGGCGCGATTTGTCCTTTAGATGGTCGGATCGGGTGGACAAAGCTGGACCGCTTAAAAGTTGGTGAATTGGTCATGCCAAATTTGCGCCGAATGGCGCAATGTAATTATGGTGTATTAATTCTTTACTGTGCGGGAATTCAAGCACGCAACGGTGGCAGAGAAAGCTTTTCAAACTTTACGCCAGAAAAAAAAACGGACACCATCCCCGAATCGAGATTAAAAGCAACAAATAGCGACCAATGAAACGCATCTGTTTTAGGCAACAGTGCGGCCGGTGCAATATTATTACATTTCACGCGCACATACACCAATGTAAACCATACAAAAAAGCTCCTCGAACCAATCCCACATACAGTTTGCTTCGAATAAACGGCGCGATGGAACAAAATAACATAATTAAGACCCAGCCCGGAGTTGTACGCAGTTGGTGTGGCCATGTAACCGGGCCAATAAACCGCACCATTGTAACCACATCGGCGTGCTAATCACGTTCGTGCTTTCGAAACTGCAAAAATATCTAATTAATGAACCGGCAAACGGCGAATCTGCGTGTGTGCACAAGTTCAGTAGAACGCACGTGCTTCCCATGCATGAAATGATAACCTCCTCTTTTTTTTGTGTGTGATGTGTGTTTTTTTTAATGTTTTGATACCCGATATTTTCGCGATCGAAGCACCAATCACCACCATTACGAAGCAAGCAAACAAGCGGTGGAGTGCTTTCAAACGATTCAACTCCATCAATTTCGTATCAATTGATGTGAGCCGCAAGGGAAGGCACCACAATTTCTGTGTTTCTGTGATGGTGGCCGCAAATGAAAAGCGTACTTTTGATGTATGTTCCGATGCGACTTTTCGTCGCGTAGCGAGGTTTGGGTTTCTTTTTTTTCCCCCCTACACTACTTGCCGATTGCCCGGGGGTCGGTTATCGAAACCGATAGCTCCCGATAGTGGAATGAAAAATGAGCGAAAACGAAGAGTTTTTCCCTGCAAACACGATTACCAGAAGCCACCAAATTCGGTTAGAGCTCGTAGCAAAGGGGAGCAAATTCCGCGAGATGCTCCCACCGTCACACGCTTGGGGCTAGTTTTTCCCGGCTCCGCCCTATGGTGGGAATGCTCGGGTGCACCCACGCCACCTTCCGTGTGATTTATGTGGATGGAAAATTTGAAAGCAAACAGCGCCATTACAACCACATCGGCTCGCTTTCGATCGAATGTTATTTTTTTCTTCCTTTCCCTTTTAATACACTACCAATCGGTGCTGGAATCTGTGTGTGTGTCTGTGTGTGTGTTACGTGCGAGGCGGAAAATCGAGGGTGTAATAAACCGGTAATGTGGTGGCGGCATAAATTGAGGTGGATAATAAATTTATGAGATTACATCTTTACACACGGGTGTGGCGGGAATCTTCTTCCTTCCCAAGCGGTTCGTCAGGCGCGAATTGTCGCGCTGATCATCGTTAATTTCCGTCACATTCTACGCGCTGTGTATCTCGCCAAAAAAAAAACGCTCCAACGTACATCTCACGTGGCGCAATAGGCGGTCACGATGCAAGCATTCAACTTGAGCGCTTGTAGCTTTTTTTTCAACCTTCTTGAATGCTCGGCGGCAAAGAGAATAATCGTACACCCTCACGGTCAGTCGGTTGTCACCTCACTTTAGGCCTTTGGAGCAGTTCCGCAACCGCAACCACACTCGTCAGTTGGCGGTCAGCAGGCGGAACACGTCCGATAAGTGCCATCGGCATGTCACCGACAGAGGTCACCACATTAACTGTGCGTTTGTTTTGCACCATCTGACAAATTGATAAATGATTAGCGTACATTCAAAAGCGCACAACCGCGAATGTGCGTCCCCGGGCCATTGTTTACGGGTTACACGTACACGTCCGCGACATCTGCTGGCCGCTTTCTTTTCCCTGCACGACCGGGCGCAAAATCCACGCGCACAAAACATCTTCCAGAGGGAGAGCATCCAACGTACCATGCTTGCCGGCCGATTGCAAGGACGATTCCACCACACGTGATCCACGAATAGTTCAATGTCGCAGGGGTCAGGCTAGCAGGAAATCAATCGTCTTCTACTGCCTTCTTGGGTTTCTGGGGCGCAAAAAGAAAAAATCAAACAAACAACCATACACAAAATACCATCGCACAATGTTTCCAAACCGGGGCATCGACATCGACATCGACAAAAACACATATCCAGTTCGGCCAAACGCATATCAAAACATTCCGCTGGTGGAGCGGTGGCCGTAGAACTCGAAACGATAAGGCCCAGGGCAGCGTTCGATAGAACGAGCGCATAGCAGTGATTAAATTACTTGGGAAATACTTCGGCCCAGCTGCAATAACCATTGATACATTGTCTGGAAAGCGCACCCCAAAAGCATCTCGGCTCGTAGGCTATAGTTTTCTTTTTGTTTTTTTTTGTTAAACCTGCTATCTTACCGGACTTACCGGCACACTGGGCTCTGCACACAAGTGTACTGCAACGATATTGGAATTGCTCAACCGAGAATCTTCTCCTGCACCGATCCTGCATCGATGAATCCCGAACGGATCAGTTTATGGCTTGCCGAAAAGTTTCACGCTTCCACTCCCCCCGTTGAAGATCCATCCACATGCATCGATCTTGCTGTGGGGTGGGATGAAAAACTAGCCACCATGTTTTCCCCCCCAATGCAGCTGGCAAATGGCATTGGTTCGGAAACGGGGGTGGCACGCTTGCAGCTAGTGTACGCGGAAGTGTGTGCAAGGCGTTGTTCATGTCGGTTCATGGTGCTTAAACCACGAAAGAAACAATCCAGACACACAACGCTCTGCCACACTCCCCATTGAGCCCCCATAGCTGTATGTGTGTGTGTATGTGCGCTGCCGAGTGAAGCTTTTCCTGGCAAACCATAAACGAGAAGCGCGAAAAAGCGCAGCATTAAATGTAAGGCACCCGCTGTACTGCCGTCGGACGTAGCGTTGGGGTGTTACTTTTTAAACCGCGCAAACGGAATAACCGAGCCACGGATAGCTGTTTGCGACGGTGGCGAACGGTGTATATTCGAGTTCGAGTTTTGACGCGGCTGTACATTCGTTTGTCTCAAACATATCTCGTTACGAAAGGTCAGCACAAAACTAAGCGCAACTAGCTAAAGGTACTCAAACAGTCAAAATGGTCCACCTTATCTGTTTCGGATGGCATGTTGAAAGATGCTTCCAACCGCGGATCCATTAGAAACCGTTGGCTTTTGCGATCAAACGAGTCTGTGCTTTGTCGCCATAGGTAACGTGTAAGCACAATAGCGTTAGAGCGAGAAAAAGGACGATGAAAGCTTCTCAGATGCTAGCGTTTTCTATTTTATGGTGAATCAAAAGTGTACTAAAAACACACACGTTACGAATAACCTGTGCGGTGGGACAGTGCGGCAACTCTGCTGGTGCGCAGATTTGAAAATAAAACATGCAACAAGAAAGTATTACACGAAAGGTGCAAGCAAACGAGCATTTAAGACGAGAGCATATAAAAAAACCCAACCAAACAAGACTCGCAAGTCGTAAGTTAGAGTATTTTTTGTAAAAAGAATATATATATATTGAACCTGTAAGATGTGTGCAAGTGGAAACACCATCCACCGGTGTCGGTAGCGAAATGTAGACAAAACTCACCTAAAAAAACACACACAAACACTAGAAATACGCGATTCTCGTCAGGCGAATCGAAATCGTGACTAGGAAAGTAGCGCAACAAGCAAACACTTAGCAAACGGTAGAGGCTAAACATTAAAGCAAATAAATTTCAGCTCAAGCTCGCGGTCGTCCTAAAGCGCGACCGGTAAACTGTCGGATGTTCACTATTTCGTAGAAAAAGCGCCCGCCATGGGGAAAAGGGGAAACCCCTTTAGAATCAAAAGAAAGAAACCTACCTGGCCGCTCTCAAAACAAAAGAAAAACACAGGCGGTTGAAGTGCATGCAGTGCGCAGCAAACCACTCAAACTAGAGAGCGTAGAGGTACTATAGATACAAAAAAAATGTCAACAGAAACAAATCACTGCTACTGTAAATGTGCATCAAAATGTCGTGCTAAGCGGGGTGTTTTAAGAATGCATCGAGCGAAGAAGCAGAAGCAAAATCAAACTCACAGTCGAGAAAGTACGCTAATCCTAACACTTAAGCATTTGTAGCAAATGTCGTACGCACAAGCTGGGCGAGGAATGGGACAAATACTATTATAATAAAATCAAAGCCAGACTAAACTTATGGAATTTCTGAACATGGATGAGTTCTTTAGTGGGCTTGATTTGCTGGTGCATCCGAAAGCGAGAGAAAGGAAAGAAAATAGTGGAAGGTGTTGAAGAATTCTTCATTGCTGAAATGCGAGCATGATGGAGGAGCAAACTGCATGCAGTATGGTAAGCAAAAGCAAATGTTCTTTTTTATAAGCAGTTTTTGTCGAATTTTCTGATTCAGCTGTATTGAAGGACCACGGCTCTCGTGGATAAAATGGATTCGAAAGTTGTCATTATATTGTCATTCCTTTATATCGTCTGCTTGCACTCAAAATGCATAACATCGCACTCGTACAATGCAATCTCTCAAGGCCATCCTGAGCTTTTTGCTTTAAGCAAAACTTCTTGAAGCGAAGATGCTCATTTCCGTAAAACATTCCAATGTTTTAGGCTTTTCTTAATCAATCAAAAATATCCGTCAAAATACTCCTGAACTGTTAACACCAATAAAGATAATATATCTATTTAATGAAGTAAACGTTAAAATTATGAAGCAAATTTTCGTGAAATAGTTCATTTAGTCAAAACACGCGGTTAATTTTTCCCATGTAACATTGCACTAATTCATAGACTTGCTTGTTGTAGAACATTTACATTACACTAGATAAATACATTTATAATTAATTTTTTTGGTCTCATTTTATCCAGATGCGCTATCGTTCTAGCACTACGTTCAACTATCATTTTTTCCCTAGAGTAAAAAGTCATCTCAATGGTGAAGAAATATTACCTTTTACCATTTTACTTCGTTGCTCTGGAAATTGGTACTTTCCATTGCAAAAAAAAAATCACATGCCCGCGAATTTATCTGCCCGCCACAGCGTGGTTCTTTCATCGCCAAGTGCTATAAATAGTTCGCCCCACCCATTGCACCTGCTCGTCCCGTTCAGCGGTCTCCCACTCACCGGAACCGGATCTGCATTCTGCATCGTGTTGCATTCGGGGCAAACTTTGTCAAGAACTGCAATCCAATCATTGCTACTTCTCTCTCTTGACTTTCCGCAGGCGCAGGACGAAAAACCCGACACTGGGCGACCCCGTGACTTTCATTAAGCGAAATGTCAAACAGATCAAACAGATAAAGAAAATCCCGGTTCGATTTTCTACCGAGTTAGTTTATGCCTCCCACCCGTAGCCCGCGAGCGGTTTTTCCTTGCCAACCTTCGCACCCGCACGTGCGCAGGAAAAGCGTATTGTTTCGGCGCCCCCCCAGGAACGAAGAATGCACACACAAAAAAAAGGCGTGGAAGCAAACGGTCGCATTCCTTCGCAATACAATATCGATGGAATGTGATTCTTTTTCCCGGGCACGCCACCCACCGATCTCGACCCGCCCAGGCCGTTATTCGCTGATTTGCTCTTCATTTTCCTTCAGCTTCAACGTAGCGGCAGGAATATTCAAACCGATCACAGCCTCAAATGCACACACACACGCGTACAAATTCTTGCAGCAAAATTACTCGCCGTTTTTATCTTATCCGCTGCCAGTCGAACGGTTCGGCTTTTGTGAAGAGAACGAAAAAAAAAAAAACCACCCCCATTTCAGCTCCAGATATTCCATTTAGCGGGACGTTGTTCTTCTTGCTCGCTGGCCGGAAAGTGGAACAAAAAGTACGAGATTTCGCAACTTGACACACCCGTCATCTTGCGCCATGGTTACTTACCGCTCCTGTCGCCCAGGCGTTCACTTTATGTTTCATAAACGGTTTGACCGTACGCTGATTTATGCGGGCAAAAAAGTCAACTCCCCTGTTCGGGGCAGGGATTTTGTTTTTTGTTTCGTTGGTTTGTGTTTCCTTTTGCGCCCCTCGCTGGCGAAACCTTGCGCTTTGATGATGGCATATTACGGTCGCGGCTGAAAACATGATTCTCATATCGAACCGGTGGTCGGGTTTCAAAAACAAGAAAGGATCGTCCCACGGGTGCTTGATATCTGAGGCGAGTGGGGAAGCCCGTTTTATGCCGTAACGTGCACGAAAATTGACGCCACGTTGGGTCGCGCTTCTCCGGACCGGTTCCGATCGACCCGGGGAAATGGAAAATGGGTCTCCACGAGGCGAGGCCGCCGTCCTTCGATAGGCGATCGTCACGTTATCGCATCGTACCGGGCAACGGCCACGAGCAACCTATCCGCACCCAAGTGTGACCCTTAGCGCGTGCGGACCGATGCCGATTTTCAATTTAGCTCACTGTTTATCGGCGTGAAATCGATATCCTCCTCCCACCGGGAGGTCGGTGTGTTTATATACATTTTTTTTTCTTCCTACCACAATCGGCTCTCATTTGTTTGTTTGTTCGACAGGCGCATGGACGAAGGCTCAATAATAGCACCGCAAGGGCTCAAGATCAAACGAATCATCCGATTGAAAGCCGATCGAACCGGCCAGGCGGCAAAGAGATACGAAACATTCTGGGACGTATTGGTTTTCCGTCGCGCAGCCTCGTGGGACACAAATGGAACGCAAACAACCTGCCAAGGCTCGAAGCCGAGGCTCGAATGTCCCCGGATTGCGTATCAACAAAGGGGGTAGATATATAAATGGACATTTTTTTTATGAGTTTTAAAAATTTACAGCTCTTTGTGCGACTAATGTGCGAATAGGGGTGGAAAGAGCTTGGCAATGCAGAATGGAGCATCCCATGGCGCAATTTCCAAGAACACCGCATCGTTCGGCAAAATGGTTGCATCGTTTTACGAAATTGAAATTGAAAACACTCCATCTGACGTTGCAGCTGACAGACGTGCTCATTGCTCTGCACGTTCGTGATCAACGTAGCCCATGCCAAGTGAACGAGAGCGCATGTGTCAATGTTGACACAAGGTGCTTGGGAAATTGCCGCATTCTTGGCTAAGCTTCCTGGAATCCCCCACAAAGCGATATTATCTGTGTGTGAAAGAAAAACGAAATGTATTGTGTGTTGATATTGAAGCTCCTGCTCCTCCTGTTACGCGACCGTAATCCGTGCACCATAATCCGCTCATAAATGGATGCGTTTTGCTTGGTAGTAGTTGGATGCTCATATTCGATTATGTTGACAGAAAATTATCATTTGAATTCAAAAGCATAAACAAGTTTCCAAAAGGTTTTGTACAGAGTATATTAAAAAATTTTCCGAAAAAGATTTTCCGTCAGTCCTTAAGATTTTCCTCCATCTACATGGCGTTTAATTTGGTCCAAAAAAGTACTAAGGGATTACAGGAATTGTTGTATGAATTCAATCTAAGCTGTTCGACGCTTCAGTAATACACTGCGAAATATTTTGTTATCAGATTATGCAGTGGTGCAGTAAATTTTAAGCCTTCATAGCCATCGTCAAAATGTATAACCAATTCATAATGAAACTAATCCTTTGCAGCTGGAAAGTTTGCGCAACAAACATCCACACGCAGTGTGTGTTCAGCGTGATCAACACAACTACTTCAAAACTGTGTAAATAATACTTAAACTTATTCAGCTTTCAATTAATTATTAAACTTGAAATATGCGTGCATTCGAGCGCTAGCCTCGTAGCGGACTCATTTTATTAAAATTATTCAACCATCCACTGCACCTCACAGCAATACGAAAGCATCTTTACATTGCTGCTCTCGTTTACCGTTACATTGTGCATGATTAAATAATCTCCGCTTCGCTAGCCCCACGTTCAGAGCTAGCACACGAACGCCACGAGGTAGCTAATAAAACGAGTACGCGCTTCGCAACCATGCAGTTTACTTAACGCTCATAAAGGACCATGAATAAGCGCCCCACGAGGTTGGAGGACCAAACATCCCACCGGCACCGGGTGACCCATCCTGCCAATGGGTTTATTCAGTGGATCCTGGCTCCTGCCAGGCGGTATCACATCGAGCTAGGGACAATTAATTCGTTAGTAAGCGCTGCTCCTGCAGGTGACCCGGCCATAGATCGCTTGGGAGTGCATCGGTGCGATGTGACAAGCGTCATAAAACTCACAAAACGGTACGCCGTTCGTCAGCATGAAAAACCCCGGCGAGGTTTGGCCTTGCGTTGCATACACTGTAAGGTGACCGAGACCGTGAAACCTAACGGGGCGGCCGGTCGGTATCGGTGGGGAAGGACACATCCAACGACATTAGGGTTGCCTTTTGTACGAAAAAGTTTATTAGCGCCATTCGCCCCGAAGGAAAGGAACGCCTCCTTGCGTTCGCCGTACATTCGACACACCCGGGCCTGCTCGGCTAATGATGCTAATTCAGGATTTCAGCGCAGGCAAACGGGAGGGGCAAGTAAATAAATGCCGCCTCGTCCCGTTGTCCGAGGAAACTCTCTTTCTGCTCCTTAGCCCCGTGGGAGAGCCAAGGGGCCGTATTAATCGTTAATTACAGCTCTCAACGCCCCGACGAGGGGTGGTTTCACCCTCGAAAATATGACCCTCGGCACGGTCGAATGTGCCCTGGGGGCGCTGGTTTAACTGAACCGAACTGAAGCGACCGCAATCACACACACACACACACACGCTGATGTTATGCAACCCGACAAAGTTATACTTTTACGATCGATTTGGTTGATTTATATGGCTAATATTTAGCCAGCCAGCCGCCGTACGCCAGTACGAATGCTCACGCAACCCCTTTCGCCGGGCGGTTTCATTTCCATTCTAATATGCTTGTGCTTTTCTCTTTCTCTCTCTCTCTTTCTCTTTTGACTCCTTTTTCGAGTGCGCAATGACTCGAAGTCTCGAAGCCCACCCAAGCAAACCGCAATGGAAAGTGTTCGAAGAAAGAAAGTAGAAAAAAACAAAGGGAAAGCAAACACTCTTCCGACTCAGGCCGAATGGAGAGAACACACACACACACGCACACGCATTCGATGGCGGAACCCCCAGGATTGGGCTGGAAAAGTTTTTTCCCTTTGCCTGTTAAGTTTCTCGAGCGCCCGCCGGTCGTGCGTTTATTTGTCTTCACCGAAGAACCGGTTTTTGGGGTGATTTATATTGCTGAGTGTGTGACTGTGTGTGTGTTTGCCGTCATTTTCTCGCTCTTTTCACCCAGCGCGGTGAACAATTCGCACAATCCAATCAAGCCCCATCATGCGCTCAACTTGTCACTCCTGTCGCTCTGGCTCTGCCGGTCTCCCGTCCGGTTCGGTTCCTATTATTCATCGTGAATCGCGGATCGATCGATGGTACGCAAAACTTGCCCATCACATCCCGCGATAAGCGCGGGAGCGTCCAAGGGCCAAAACCATCGCAAGGCCGGTTCCCGGTTCGGTGGCGCTATCGTGCATTTCTAATGCGATCGTTGGGCGAGAAAGTTTACCACCCATGTCCCGGACTGAACGATCCGCGCGCTGGTCGGTGTCATTAGATGAGATTGTTTTCCCCGACGAGTCGATGTTTTGGAGGTGATGCGATGGTCCTGGTTAATGGTCCTGTTTGTGCGGTGTCAAAACGAGCGGAATGCGAGCACCCGTGCCGGCGAGTGAGGTGGGAAAAGTTTTTGGAATACAAAGTGCGCTGCTTTTTGCTATGCGAGACGGTTTCGATGGCGCTTCGTAAAGGTGCCTCGAGTGGGTCGGGCTCGTGTGTGCTAAGTGCGCGAGTTTTCCCTCTCCCAAGTGGATCAAGCAAAGCGACAATAAACGCGACGTTACGATGATGATCGTTAGCGTAATAATCCCTTTTCGGTTTCCACGATGCTACGGTTTCCACGGCTAAATCTTGGAGGAGGATTCAAAATTCGTTCGAGTTTCTTCTGGGACTTTCAAATTGTTGCATCGTTGAAGTTCATTATTTACGCAAAATGTGTTATCAACACATCATCAGGATTAAATGAAATCCTAGTGGCGTACACATGATCGGCCATGACGATACTTGAGGGATTTGTATTGTGTAAACTGATAATGGGCATGAAATTCTAAAGCACAAAACAATGAGTCGTGATGGAATATGATTGATGTTGTGGATATTTGTTCGATTATTTCTCGATAAGAATGATAAGCTTTGAAGCTGTCTTTTGAAATGCTTCATTCTGATGTAAAATAAACCCGTTTCTCAAAAGGTACAATGATTGCACAAATTACCACTTCCACTAAAGTGTTTTATGTTATTTTATTCTATTTCAATAAGTAACCGCTACATATGTATCTGTTTTATATGCTTCACGTTGAACGGAAGCCACCTTTTCAATTGCATTTCTGCACTATCGTTTCCTGGCCTATCGGATGGCCTTAAGCTGTCGATCAAATGAAGCTAATTCCTCTGCCATTCGGGCCATTCTAATCCACCGCCTGAGGAGAAACACTTTACACATATCACATCAAGCCCCAGCATGTACACGAAAAAAAAACTTATCAATCGATGCTGCGACCCCTAACGAAGTGAAAAACAAATCCCACCGTAAGCTCGTCGACTGCGCATCCGCTCGGTCGCCATCTAATTGGTGCCAATAAATACGGTTTCGGAAGCTTGTCTGTCGAATCGAATCGCCCCAACCACCCTTAAATCTACGCACGTTTTCAGCATTACCCTGTTACCGCATGGCCCCAAAAACGGCTCCATGTTTCGTTAAAAACTTTCGCTCGCCTCACTTCACCATTCAAACGGCTCAAGCGCAGCCGGCATGGCCCATGGCCAACTCGATGCAGTTTTCGCGTGCGATTGAACGTTGACAAAACCTTACACACACAGTAGGCGACGAACGTGAGGCAGGTTAGTGCAACAGATAGATGGATCCGCCACGTCCACCGGAACCGGCCGCCGCACCATTCGGAGCGTACGTGATTTTCCCGAACGCACCCTGTGGCTGGAAAAGCCCAGCAGCCGGTTGATGCGAGCCGTACGCGTACGCCGCGTACTGCGATGGTACCGGATGAGCAAACTGGCCTGCGGTGTACACCAGTGGGGTCTTCTGAAGCGGACTCGTTGCGGTCGGGTAGACCTGCAGGCGTTGGGTTTGCTGCTGAACCTGCTGCTGCTGTTGTTGCTGCTGTTGCTGCTGGGCCTGGCTCCGGTAATATACTGGAATGTGCTGCTGCTGCTGCTGTTGCTGCTGAACGTTGGTCGATGCGGCGACGTTGTAGTAGGATGGTTGCGTCTGTAGCAGACTCTGTTGCGGTATAGTCTTCAGCTGGCCTGCCAGTGGTATAGCGGATGCATGCGAGGGTTGAGTGAAGGCGGTGTAGCTGAGACCATTGCCGTGGTGCTGCGTGGTGGAAGCCGTCGTCACGGGGACCAAGGATTTGAGCTGCAATAGGCGAGTGGTGGTTAATCGGATGCGGTCTCGCCTTAATCTGTGTGTGGTTACGAATCTTGCTATAGTCTCAACGGTTTGCTCGACAATCGGGTTTTACAATTTGCTATTTTTCATTTTTTTTTCGTCAAAAAGGATGACTGTTTTCTAATGTGTATGCTGTTTTCTAATAAATGAAACGTTTTTTGATGTATTTCTTGAAGCTTTCAAACGAAAGCGTTTTAGCAAAGAGAATCAATTTTATAATTTATCCGCATAGCGTTCAATGTAAATATACGTCCCTGTTAGCAAAAACCGGTGCTTTTATCAAACCATTCCGCTAAAGCCGCTTTCCTAACCAATTACAAATGGCTCTTATTTCTCGTTTTATCAGCAAGCAAATTAAACGTGTCGATCCAAACGAAATGGGATCCGTTTCGACTAAGCCGTGTTTTAATTTCAAACATAATCTCTCCTTCTTCGAGCCTACATCATCTGCGAGCCCTCAACTTACATGGACGGGAGTGGCGACGGTCGGTAGAAGCTGCTTGCCGGTTGCTCCTGCTGCCGCATGCTGATGGAAAGCTGAAAATAGAACGCGCGGTTAAAAACGGCCGCAGATTAAAGGATTGCGCGATGGAAAACCGCGCCCGAAGACGAACCAAATGCAATGCACATCCCAGGGACGGGCATGGTGTACGATTTCTACCGCACTTGGACTCCAGCTCGGCTGGTAGCGAATCGACCCCTTTGGGTGGCCATTACAGGGTGACCAGGTGGGTGAGAAAATGGATGGCCTTTCGAACGCAACATTCACCATCACCGCACGACGGCTTGCAGGATTATCTCGAGGCAATGATTAATTACCCTCTCGCGCTGGTAGTGCAAAGTGCCGTTTCATTTACATAAAACTCATCATCATCAACAACTGCTGCGTGGGTTTGGCCCGCATGAACCGGCACAAGATTTCAGTGCCAGAGCCAGCAGGCGATTCAGGGAATCTGAATCATGCTCTTCATCCCGCATTGCAAGGATCTTTCCTGCCGTGGTGTAAATTACGATCCCTTTATCTGATCTTTGCCCCCTCCGAGAGTGCCTGCCGAGCGAATTCCTTGCATGGAAATGCTTTCGCAACGATCTTCCATTGGCAGACCTGGTTCCGTTCTGCTTTCATCAATAGCCCATTTTGCAGAGCGGCTATCAAATGGCTGGACGTCCGGCTCGCATCGAACGCTCTAAACGGTTTATATAAATATTAACTCGATCAAAATCACAAACCATCGCCGGGTAGACAAGTGAAATGTACACAACTCAATCAAGGCAATATAACAAATTAACGTTCCATTCCGTCGGTGCAGCGCTCCAACAAAGCGCTCGTGGCTCGCCCTCTGGGGGCCTTAAACCACAGGCGAAGCGAAACGGCAAAAGAAACAACAACAAAAAAACTCACAACTCGACGCCCAGGCACGCCGACGAGGGTATTTGAAATAGAAACAAGCTTCAAATTGGCACCGAACACGAACATTCTTTCCGCACCCGAACGATCCTGTACCGTGGCAGGTCGAGCGAGCGTCAGCTTCATTGATGGATGGCGACCAATGAAATGGCAATAATGAAACATAAGTGGACCGTTTCCTGCTCCTTGGGGGCCTACACCATGGCATGGTTGTTCCTGTCCTACCGAATGTCCAACGCAGCTTGATTAATAGCTTAATTCGAAAAAGCCACGGAAAATGGGCGTATATCAAAATGCGGGGTAAAAAAAAGGGCTCCACGCTAGGGCAGTGAAATAAAACAAAATTAATATTGGATATGGGGCCGAACAAAATAGCACGCGCAAACTGGTTGTGCTTTTCGATTCACAGAGTTGTGTGGAATTGGGATTTTTTTGTTAAAACGGATGGACATGTTTATCCTGCGTTTTAATTTACTAGCCAACACGATGAATAGTTGCAAATCGATCGTTTCAATAGATATTTGGGTTAATACCCAGCTAAGCTAGAGTTCATTTGGATAACAAAATTTAAAAAGCATAAGGTTATGCTTTTAAGGCCCTCTACCGTCCTATGTGTACATAATACTTTCCATAAAACAATAAGCGTACGAACAGAGTTTCCCTAATTCAAATTATCCAGCGTTCATTCAACGTTTCAAAGTTATGTACAGAACACACTGCCGAATTTTGTTCTGCATGAAGAATAATGGAACAGACGGTTAGTGGGCGCGTCTTAAAACCACACTAGAAAAGTTGCTCCCAGTTCAAAAGGAAACAGTTTCTCGTATAGCGAAAGCGATGAACCGTTCTGAAGCTATTTCTTTAGCAACGTTCCGTTGCGCAATTTGCTCCATGCCGGATGTTGCCCTAATTCTTTTCTTCTTTTAAGCAACCAAATGCACTTCGGCGCGAAATAGTTCACTTGATCTAGTTTCTTGTGACACTTTCGCCCGTTCATTCTCACTCGAAGCTTTCCGAAGGCCATCCTTGACCGCTCTTGGGTCTCGTCGATTGCAAACGTCCTGATTTGTCCTAATTTCATCACCACATGCCAACTCGCAGAAGCTGGGCCCGTTTCATTACACATTCGCGCTTCTCGCATCGAGTTTGCCCATCGCAACAGGCTACCATAAATAACGCGCGCCCGGCACGTCCTGGCAAAGCTGCACCATCACGGCCCAACTGCGCCTACGCCAAGAGGGGCACACGAGTTTTGCATTCGTGCAGCTGGAAGAATCCTCAGGCAAAAAAATACCACAAACCTTACCGCTAATGCTCAGGAAAACCTCTCCGAAAATCTCGAAGACGAACACCAGCGGACGAATCACGTCCCACCGCAATCTGCTCCGCATTTCGGAGTGGCCTGTAGATGGCAGATAATGCTGATTGCACCATCAACTATTTCGTCCTTTAATATATATATGTGTGTGTGTTTTGTTTTTGTTTCTGTCATTTTCATCCCTTTTGCCACGGTTTGCCGCATGCCGAACGTTTTTCGACGAGAGGGCCGATAGTTTCGCAACCCGCCCGTGCAATTTCGGTGACAGGAATCCGTGCCACAGGGTGAACCCCATTCGGTCACCAGCAGCAGCAAGGACAACGCAAGGACGCTGCAAGGACGAACGCGCGATACTACCGAACCCACCCAGCAACGAAACGGATCCCGGTGAGACCGACAAGCGCTTTGCGACTGCATTAGCTGAACTTCACCGAAGCCTCCCAGCACTGTGCCAGGTGCAGCAACACCTCTGCAGGATTCAAACCCACAATGAAGGATGTCCTGCCGTATGCAGGCTCATACGTTGCGGCTCTTTTTTTTTTGTTTGTTTCACTGTATGTATGAGTGAGAAGTGAAGGAACGCGAACGAGCCCGACCTTGATGACGACTAATAAGCAGCACGAGTACGCCGGCCGGGCAGGACATCACTCGTGGCCAGCTTAGTCCAGATTCCTTCTGTGCGAGTGCATCCCATCCGCAGACGACGACGAGGACGATGAGGACGATGACGAGGACGACGACGACGACGACGACGATGGAGTATCCTGGCGACCGTGCCGGTAATAGCCGTAGTACTTGCCCTCGTACGACTTGCCCTTAAGCTTCTTGTCAGACGCGCCCGGTGGGTGGATCAGCTGGATGCGGTCCGTATCGGTGGGGTTGGGTTTTGGGCGTGATTTGCCCCCATTCGCCCCACTAGCCCCGGATGCCTTGAGTAACGTACGCGCCACGTCATACGCTCGCCACATGTTGTAGAGACGCCGGTTGAATGCGCTCGGTTGGTCCGATTTCTTTGGGTCCTTTTCGCACGGGTCCTCCTCATCCTGGCCCCGGTTCCGGTCGGTGTTACTGGTCGCGGGCAAGTCCGGTAAGTTGGGTGCATCGTTCCCACCATCATCCCCGTCCCCGTAGTCGTCCTCGTACTCGGTTATCGGACGCACGTCTCCGGAACCGGGCCGGACGGCTGGACGGAACGGTCGAACCGTGGTTGTGGGCGCGAGTAGATCAGGATTAGCGAGATTTGTGAGTGTGTCCGGATCGCCTGCGGGTCGCGGGTTTCAGGGGGTGTTGGGAGTTCGGGCATGGGAGAAGGAAGAAGAAACGCTCCGTTAGAGACCTCCGTTCGGGTCAGGTGCGTCAAGTCCGCCAGCGCTGTCGGACTCCGCGCCACGATGAAGCCAACACCGGATGAGGTGAAACGAAGCGATACCGTGGGACGGATGTGCGCGCTGGCAGGACGAACCCTGCCGACGTTTGGGAGTCATGAGGAGCATGTGTGCGTATGGCGTGTTTTTTTTTTTTTTGAGGGGAGTGCGATGACGCATTGGACGCAATAGGCCGCTCGGGTGGCGCGTTTTCCACTTTGCATGCGAAGCATCTTCAAACGGTGTCTTTTTGCGTTTTTTTTTTGACAAGTTCCTGGAAAACGTGTGATTTTGCTCGAATCCTTGCACAAAGGAGAGCATTTATATTGTCAACCGATTGCACATGCATAAAAATCGAAACAGTAAACGTGTGTGAACTGTCTGTAGGACATATTTAAATCGAAGTAAAAACGATTCTCTTAATATGCCTGTATTGCTAAAGCTTTACCAAAAGCGCTTGGCTGAAGGACCTTTATCTTATAATTAAGCTGTATTCCATATATTCTAAGCAGGAATAGGACTTTTTTTGATCAAGGACACACACAAGAAGTCCTAATCGAGCGCCTTGTGGATTCGTTACTATTGAATGAAGAGCTGTCCCTTTAACACGAATATTCCAACATCAACCTTGAACCCTTTTTGCTAACAGTTGTGACTTTTGTAAATAAAAAACTCGCTGGCGCTGGGATGAAAATGCTTAGTTAGTGTAAAACTGGGAATCAACTGTTGGCTCTTGACGATAGTTAAACCTTCAAACGCGCCGTCAAGAATTGTCCAGATGACCATTTCCCTCTTCAGCAAGAAACTATTAAATGTGCAACTAGTCATGTTTTGAGCTTTCCATAAGTCCCGCCGTTCTGGATCTGATAAAAAACCACGAGACGAATTACCGATGCGCCAGCATTAAATACGAACGAAGAGTGAAACGCATCCGCACAATGGCGTATCGGTAAATATTGGAAACATACATTTTTGATGCCCTCGAATTCAAAGCCCTTCCCATCGACGGCATTGGCTAACCGTTCCCTCCACCGACTATAATTCATTCACATCGGGCGTGCGACAAATGGAACGAGCGAAAATATATCTGCCACCTGCGAACAATGATCGCTCAATAATGCACGCATTATCAAATATTTTGCGAATATTTTGCATGAAACAGAGGGGTCCATTTCGGTTTTTTTGTTTGTCCTTCACTCACGCGCCCGGTGGAATGCCAAACAATGGCAGAAACGCCATCATGGGAATCCTTGCTTGGGCCTTTTCTTTTTTTCGCTTCGCCTGCAAAGCTTTAGCTCCAGCTTATCAGCTTATCGGACGATACGGGCGGCCTGACCTGAGGTGCTTGGGAATAAAAGGGGGGCAAAAAAAACGCCCACACACTGATTTTTTGCACACAACAAACCTGACAAATTGGATTCCTGCTTGCTGGCTTTGCAAGGCTACACGGAAAGCGATTACAAACGTTATTTAAGGTTTACCTTTAAATCTTTATCGCAATTATCGCGATGCCGAACGGGAACTGGCCATAATTTTCCCACACCCCTCAACCCGGCGCAAGGATAATGGCAGGAGCATATGAGCCCATCCGCCCCCGCACACACACAAGGATACGCCACAGGGTGACTACCGGGGGCCCAAAATTGACACAATAACGGCAAGCCGACGGTCTAGCAAAATTTATCCCACCAATAATGCGCCCCACATCCGAGTTTTCCGAGTTGCGTTCGTTGCGCGATGAATGGAATGAACGATGGTCGAACGATTGACTGGGCCGTCCTTGGAAATGCTTGGGCAAAAGCTTACCGTAGCTCGGTGCTGTGGCGTAGATCTGGTTCGTGAGTCCTGCCGCACCGTACACGGACTGCGCCGCCACCGGGTACTGTGGAAATGTGGAACGAAAAGGACGAACGGGGCTCAAATCAGTTGGTGGAAGGAAAATTAAGCTGTACGGAGGCGCACACTTTCCATAAATTTTGCCCAATATTGGATGCAATCCCGCTGGGAGTCCCCGTGGTTATGATTGTGTTTATGGTCCGCTATGCGTCCTTGCGTACCTTGCTTAGTTGGCCCTGGGTGGCGTAGACCTGCTGCGCCTGGTGAACCTGATTGATGGTGGCAATCGGCGTCTGATGGACGATCGGCACCGACGGTTGCCCGCCTGCCTGAGCCGCCCCATAATGGATGGCGTGTGTGTGGCTCAAGGGAAACTGCTGCTGTTGCTGTTGCTGGGACTGCTGCTGGTAATTATGCTGCTGGAGTAGCGATGCCGGAACCGAATATTGGATGGTGCCAGCTGGATGGTGTGCGTAGACGGGCTGCTGATGGGCGTATGCCGTGTGTTGCTGCTGCTGCTGCTGTTGCTGGGGATGCTGATGGGCAATCTCGTGAAGCGTCGCAGCAGCGATCGGTTGCTCGTGAAGCTGATGAGCGGTGTAGATCGCCGTAGCTGTGGGACTCGCCTGATGCTGATGATACACCTGATACTGTGGGTAGTGTGCGTACGTGAGCTGCGGTACGGCGTAGTTGTACTACGGGAAGAGGGAACACGCAAATAGCGAAATGGGGGTTAAATACGCACGATTCGCACCAAAATCCCACCCGCCATCAACTCGAGAACTACCTTCGTCACAACCGAGCCCGTGGGCTGCAGGTGTAGATGCGAGCCAACACCCTCGGCAATGGTGGCCAGTTTCACCGTCGTCGTGGTTACGGGCGCAACGTAATTCACCTTGTGTATCACGTGCTGCAAAAACGAGGTTTGCTTTCGTTCACAACACCGTCTCCATTAGTTTGCAGCGCGAATGGCACGCGAATGGCACGCGAAGTAGCGCAAGGACCTGTCTGCGCCCAGCGAGTACGTCAAAATAAAAACAACTACAAACTAATGGGCGAGCAAAAGCGGCACGCCATGCGGAAGCAGTAAGCTAAAGCAACTGTCATCGAGTCGTGCGTGTACGTGGACGCACGCAAACACACGCAAGCAAATGGAGCCGATTTATTGTCAAAAGCGCTGACAGCGGAATTGACAGGGTGCAATTTTCCAATTCGCAGCTTTAGCGTCGTGTTGTTGCGGCTAAGCTCATTGTTTGCTTGACTTAATGCGCCCAGCAAACAGTCGATGGCGATCCCGTGCAAAGTGGTGCAAATGCGATTTACCTGCCGTTAAGCCGGAGAGTGCCGTGAAGCGAAAAGTGAACTTGTTGCCATTTTGTCAACGTCACACAGCTGAGGGGTTTGCGAAGTGAGTGCAAATACACATTCACACTCCAGGTCCTCAAACATTCACATCTCAAAGCCATCTGGCTAAAGCCCTGAAGCCACATTACGCATCACTTGCTGGTGAAGCATTGAGAAAGAAATCCGCTCGAGCTGATTGCAGATGAGTAACAGCAAATAGCACCACGTCAGCAGGCAAACATTCGGTCTACATTCTCAGGTGCTCAGTGTGTCGCTGCATCTCGGATGTTTCAATTTTCCACAACTACACCACGCGGTTCTGGCTTACGTTCGCATCTTGTGCACCTGCCCATTGATTGCATTGCATCGAAACACCGGCCCTTCTTTCCGATAAACACGCCAATGCGAGTCGATCCGAAATCAGTGCCACCCCCAAAGCGGGTGTGAGGGTAAACCACATACCGATACTCTGCAGCTGTTTAGCTCCCGTTGAGGCTGTCTCGAGCCAACAGGGAGTAGTTTTTTTCTTTTGCCCCACTGAAACCTCATCAAACAATCTACCACCACAGTGGGTGCTTCTAACCAGTTCCCAGTGATCAGAGCTTTGAAATTTGGAGAGAGAGAGAGAAGAAGAAACTCGAAATAATGATTGCGTGCCCGTTTTTTCGCCGTCCAACTCAGCATCCAATCTGCTCAACGCTTCGATCGGTTATTGAGACGTGGGATCGATCATCATCAGCACCTGTTTTTTTTTTGTTCTCCTCCCTTATGCAACAACCCTGACGACGGCTACGATGTGACGCTCGTTTTGCTACGAATTTGCAATTTAACTCCAACCAGCTCGCTCGAGCCGCTCTGCCGTCTCGAAAATTGCTATTGATGTTGCGCTGCCGTACCGGGGAGCTTTTGCATTTTTAAAAAGCAAAACCCCTTCCACCGAACCAGCAAATGGAAATGCTCAAACGAGCACTGGAGAACCTCGAGGGATACGCCTTACGATCGCCGCCCCCCAATCAACACCCGCGTGGGGTGCTAGCTGTATGTTTCACCCCCCTAAATCGCATCTCATAATGATTTAACCTTTTGCTTGGCCGTGGCCAACGAATCCAACGGTTTAAAAGGGATCCAATCCAATCGCCGCCGCCACATCATCATCAGCAGCTCGTTTTGGGAGGGAAAAATGCGAGCAAACCACCACGGGCACGAACGAAATTCTCGAGGACGTGCCGCCAATCTTGCCGAGGCCGAGAGTGGGATAAAAATAAAACTAAATAAAGCAGCAGCTGGGGAATTGTCACCTCGTTGCACACCTGGTGGCGACTCAGGTTGGATGAAATCCTAGCCCGTGATCGCTACTCGTTTCATACATTTTTACTGCTTCATTTCGACGCCCTCGTGGCGAGCGAGCGAGCGAGCCGACGATTTCTCCGAGCTCATCCACGTTTTCCAAACGCCCGGGTTGCCGAGTGCGAGGCGTACTCCATACTCCGCGAAATATGTAACCCGCTCCCGGTCCTGGTGGAGCCCATCTTGCATCTGCTCGGGGGTTCGTTTGCACCAGCATGGTGTTCACGATGGTGCAAAAGAAAGCACCAGAACGATCGCAATATTTGAAACTTAATTAAACGCTCCAGCTCCACCCGGTCCCGGATGGGGTTCTTGGAGTGGGCTCTTTTTTTTTTTTGGAGGGTGGAATCGAAATTGTGATTCGCTCGCATTATGTGTCACTCGGTTCGGCCCCTTTTTTTCATTGCTTCCGTTTTTCCCATTTCCCGCGCTAGATAACGATCACCCGAAAGCGCGTAAAAGAAGGCGCGCCCCACCCACACATCTTCATCGTCCAGCGAAACGGTGGCGCGAGAAAACTTTTAATTTGTGCCTTCATGCGAAATATAATTTGATTGCCAACAATTCCGGCCGAACCGAGCCAATTCACACAAAAGCTCGCCCCCATCCCGTCAGCGGTGCTAAATGAGTTGCATAAAAATAGCACCACCGCCGTTAACCGCTGACGGTTGATGATTTTTCAGCCCTCGCCCACGCCTTTTGGTCATTATCCTTTTTCGTGTGGTGGCGCGGTGCGTGTGTGTGTGTTTGTGACTGTGTTTTAGCCACAACCGTTTGGCTTTTCGGCTCATTACATCGCTTAACACCCGCAGGATGGAAATGGACCCCAGAGTGTGTGTGTTTTCCCAACTTCCCACCTTATCTGCGTTCGAAACCTGCCGCTAGATCGGAAGTTAATGAAGCTTCAACCCGTACAACACTCACACGATGGACCATGCGTGGGTGACCACGCAGAAAGTAAACTGTCAACACAGTTGAGGGTGAGCTGAGTTTCCCGCAAAAAAAACCGGACGTTATCGAGACACTCTTGGGAAGCTAAAAATACATGGTGTATTCCTTCCAGCCCACATTGAGCAACAGGGTGGGCACAGCTTACGCAACAAATTTATCCAAGCAACCAAGCACTTTTCCACCCCGGTCCAGGGTTGCTCCAAATGGCACCGAACGGGGTAAAACAGCGCCGTGCTTCGAACCATTTGCGAACCCCCGAACGGTTCCGGGTCGCATATTAAATTGTGCAGGCAGCTGAAGCAAATTGTCACCGTTGACATTACCGTTGCGATTATTATTTTAACCCAGCGCAACCCAACCGGGTGCCTTGGGCTCACAGTTACCGATGGCCGGGCGGTGCGTGGAACACAATTTAATAATCGAAACACAAAACTTTTCGGCCCAATCTGCGGTCCCGGATTGGGTCCGCGGATCATCGCAGCTCCTCGGGGTTTCCTCGGGGACACCCGGTGCTGTTTATCGTGGCGCCCGCTGTGAAAATGGGCCGATCCTCCCCCCCGGGGTTTGGCAAAATTTTCATTACGAATGCCATTCCGCGGACGGATTTATGGGCCCGGGAGAAGTAATCACCCGGTCCCGGTTCCATTGTGGCCGGTGGCAAATCGAAACCCGACCCGGTATGACCTCCGAATGGGTGGCACTTTGCCATCGGGAAGCATTAAGATGCGTTAAAGCGAGAATAAAAATGGCGCGTTCCAACAAGGGCACGCACAACCGCAGGAACTTTTCGGCGGCATAGCATGGACCGGCGACAAAGCCACGAGGAAATTCTTGTTTGGCCGCAGAACATTTTTGTTTTTGTTCGAAATTCAAACCACCAGTCAGTTGCGATGATGCTTCCACGTGGAAGTGGAAATAAGCACAGCTTTTAATTTGAAGCTTGTTTTTGAGCAACATTTCTTTCACCGTTATGATGAAAATTGAGCATTTCTTTGACACATTTTTCCTAAATTCTCCAGCACATTTGCTCGTCCAATTTTTGAAAAACAAAACGCCAATGAAACAAACAAAACTACTCAATAAATTCATGCCTATTACTTCCTACGGCGTACTGTTAAACAACTTGTCGTATCTGATACCGCATCGCTGCCACAATCTCTTTACAAGCCCCATTTGTACGGTTTGCCATGATGACCGGGAGCGATCATCTTCCAAGGAACCTTCTCAAAGGAACAATTCCATTACGCACTACAATTTTCCACAAAACACACACACACACTCTGCTCCTTTGTTCGTGCGTCCTGAGCCCGTTAATTCGTAATCCGATAGCGTGCTTATCGCCCAGTGAAAGCAATTCGTCCAAGCAAAGCGGCCTCGCGTTCACAGCCCGCAGGAAGCAATTCAAAACCGATGATTTTGCACAATGGCCCCCAATTTCCTTCGCGACGGTGCGCGATTACGAGCGGCGAGTGGCCACACGGGAGACAGCGACGTTTCGCGCGCCTTCGCTCGGATAATCGCCTTCGCAGGAGTTCCGTAGCCGTACTCGGGCATAATTGCTCCCAATTGCGTGTGATGTGAAATTGGATGCATGCAAAACATCACCTTGCGCGTAAAGGCGTTGCGTAACGCTACCAAACCCGGAGGTAGCCATTTCTGCATACCGCCCTCGAGGGCTCGTGGGCAACCCTTCGGTGGGCTTTGTTTACACGCGTGTCTGCATCGCTGGGCAAGATAATGAGCCACACATTATCTCACCGAGATCCGGTTTTTGGGGTTGGGTGGATTGCAGCCAGAGGTGCGATGTAACCGGTTCGCGATGCTAAACGTTGTCCGGCGCGCGATACCTTACCTGGAAGGAAGCAGTAACTTATCTCGATCTGCGCGATCACGACACGTGGTGATGCTGCACGCGGAAGTAAACCCAGATGGAAGAGAAGCTAATTGAACTATCATAATTTTCAATTACCTCTTTTTCTCCACATTAAGGGGAAGAAACTTTTCTTACATAATAGCTACGAAAGCATTCATTTAAATCGAACAGTGTAAATAATGTATGAGAATCTAACGCTGCGTCTCGATGCGTCTAATGCGTCTCGATGATAAGAAAAATGGTTAATTGCGCTACATTAATTTAACCAAATATTGCTCTCTAGATTGTTTTGGAGAAGCTAACAATACGAACAATCGTTTTTATTAAGCATTCTTATGCGAATATATTGATTCAAATATTAGTTGCTTGATCCTTCGAAAAGGAATCACGGGCCATGTGGCTTTAGTACAGCAACCCTTCATCCTGCACATCTTTGAGGCAAGCAATAATAGTTAGTAATAATTTCATGCGTTTCAAGCTTTCTTCCACGTACAAACAGTTTCGCAAACAGGTAGCACAAGCAGAACGAACAACAAAGCCCAAATGATGGATAGACTTCGTCAACTTCGTGCTCCATCATAATGGGTACTGTGATGAAATAATCAAAAACTATTGAGTTAAATAACAATTAACGGCACACACACAATCCCGACACATCCGCTCGTCATTTTCCGCGCAAAAGAAGTCAATTTAGTCTTGACTTGATTACAGCCCGCACCGCAGCATCCAGCATGGGGCGCGCAACATTCCAGCTAATGAGTAACGTAAACGAACATTTACCACCCCAGCGTGCTCCGGGGCAAACGGAAGTGAATAATGGCGGCCCAAGCTCCACCGGCGGCTGCAAAACCGCACAAACCCAATAAAACGCGGGAGCGCGCGCGTTTCGCGTGGAAAATCTCGTTAAAAAGTTTAGCCAACTTTTTCCATTGAACCTGCACGATTGTACGGCTTTCGACGGAGCCAACACATGCTGCGTTTGTGCCGCTGGATGACGCGAAAATTGGCCGTCACCAAGATGGACGTCCTTTCAGTGGGAAAAACACGGCGATGGTCCCCCATACGCATCCGGTGACATCCGCCATCTCATTAGGAGGGAAGCGAATGGGATGAAGAAAAAAAAACAGAAAAACCAACAACCACCGCGTACCCGCGCTCGAACGCTTCGAGGAAGTTGCAAATTTTTATCATTACGCCTCTGGGACGTGGCCAAACAGCCGGTTGTTGGATCCTTCGGGAGCACCCAACCACCGTTAGCTTCCCCCCCCCCCTCAAGGCGAGGGAGGCTAAGGTAACGGCTTTCGGTGAAGAACCGTCGTTCGTTAATTATTTCACCAAACCAACCCCATCCATAATGCGCAACCCCCGGACACATTTTCTCGCTTAAGCCACAGCGCACAGGTTGAGAGACACGCACGGAGCGCACATCCGCCGCTGGGGGGTGGGGGGGGGAGGAAAAACCACGACCTCGGAAAAACGAGACCCATCCACCCACCCACGGGCATGTGTTTTAGCGGCGTTGTCGCTCCCATGGGAAACGGTGGGCCAGAAGCGACCTCCCACACACACACACACACACACACAATGAAGTTGTTCATACACCCCCCCGGACGGGTGGGTGAAAACTTGACAGCACTGTTGCGTAATAATTGATGACATTTAAATTGATTTCTTATTTTCGTCAACGTGCCCGCCTCGTGACGAAGCCACCGACAAACGACAGCATTAATGAACGCGAGCAAGAACCGAGCACTTCCCTCGCCTCGATTCGTTCCCGGCGAAAAAGGGTGGCGCACCCCACCCAGAACCAACCAAGGAGGGAGATTGATTGAGCAAGTTTTAAGGTGATGGCGAAATGACGTGATAATTCCGGAAAGTGCTTCCCGGGATTGACGCACCGCGAGCGTACACGTGTGGTGGCGCCTTTTTTTTCCTGCTTTTTTTTCTCCTTCTTCTTCTTCTTCTTCTTCTTCTTCTTCTTTCGCCCTCGCTTAACGAGTGTGGCATCCTAATCGGAATCCCGCGAATACCGGTGCGTAAAGTGCATTAAAAAATTATCCCGTGCCTCGTGTGCCTGGGACGACAAGAGATCATTAGACGTGTGCGTGTGCCCGTGTGCGAAGATAGTCGCTGAAGAATCGTTAGCACACGCGATCAGGCAAATTCGCCTACTTTGTTCCCGGCCGCAAATGTCAGAAGGCTTTCGTTTGCGCCCTTTTTCTTCTTTTTTTTTTGGCGCGCGTTCCTCTCCAAATCCCATCGCGTATGGTTGATCGATTCGGTGGTACTTTCTCTCTCTCTCTCTCTCTCTCTCTCTCGCTCTCTCCTGTGGCTCCATCACGCACGGGAAACTTTGCCACCCTCCCCGAAATCGGGATGGTGCTTTTTTTTTTCGTGATAATTTGCAGCAATCGTGTTGCCGGTCGAGAACGAAGCGAAAGCGAAAAGAAGAACTCCCAGCGAAAAACACGTGCGCCATCTTTCAAAAGCAACAGCATGAAGTTGGGTTGCGTGGAAAACCTCCTTCATGCCGTAGCCAAGTTAGCGTAGGAGGGTAGGCCTTAAGGTGGGAGAAAGGATACCGGAGGGGGGACGGTAATGCTTTTCGGATCGGAATTCAAATTTTCGCTCAACTCATATTGCCATCATTATTCATTGCTGTGACGACGGCTTTCCCGCCCGTTCGAGGCTTTTCGCTTCGAGCCCGCCCTCATAAAGGTATGATCGCGATAGGTGGCGTAACAATTTTTGCGCTCAAAAACCGGCCCACAAGCGCTCGTGGGAGGCCTACGTGGAAGGAAGTTTATTTTCCCCACCAATAGCGCCACCAATCCACGGGAGGAAAACAACAAACTAACGCATGTTTTATTTCTCCATCAACAAGGGTAAGAATCACACTGATTGCTTGTAAATATTTATGCATGCCCTTCACACGTGTGCATCCGATCACGGTGAGCTTTCGAAGGCGAAAGTGTGTGTGTGTGTGTTTTTTGTTGTTTTTTTACAAACGAGCGTCCTTTGAGGGGGTTCTTTGGCAAAAGAAAAACAACACTTTTGGCGATTCACTTGATTTGCTTACCGTGCCTTCCAGCGTAAGGGTTTTGGATTGGTTGAAATGTGAAGAAAACAAAACGATGCCGCCACACGATCGGTGGAAAATTATCCCCGGATCACATTTTGCTGGGCCAGCAGCAACATAATTTTAGCCGCCCCCATATGCATAATTGACCGCAGAGCCGAAAAGTTCTCGAAAGAAGAAAAAAAAAAGGTATAACCGTCGACAACCGTCGATTCGGCGTGACGTTGCTCCATGAATACTAATGGCTTCATTAAATTGGCTGAAAAATTTCGATCTACCTCTACCGGGAAGCGGAGAAGAACAGAAAAAAAAGCAAGGCGAATCCTAGATGGGTTTCAGTGAATCATGATATCGGTGAAAATTGAGAAAAACAATCGCGCTCTCATCATGCCGGGCTCTATTTTTTTTTTTCGTTCGGTTTTAAAAATTGCATTCTGCAGTGACACTGCAGCGCATAAATTGATCCCTGATCGTGTGTTGATGGGATTGGATTTTTCAAGGATATTTTTAACTCGGCGTGATAAGCATATAAATTAATGTTTGCCATAATACGAGCATAATAGGAAAAGCAAATCAAATTTCATGCCCTGAAAATGCCAAAGCCCTTTGGAGGTAAATTTACGACGTAGACGACACATTTTGCTCATAACATAAAGGTATGTAAGACTGTATACGCATTTCTTCAAAAGTCTCCTAGGGGCTGAGAATGCAAAGCATTAAAGAAAAAGAAATCATGAAGCAACAGTTATACGGAACAAAAGCTAACCTCCATTCATTCAAGTCAACTCTGCACTAAGCACAAATGAATTCTGAAGAACCAGCCACAGTATTTCAGCGACTCAAATTGACACGTAATCGCTCTAAAAGCCCATCCTAAGCAGCAAAAGCACGATTAATCTCAATTCCAGCATAGCCCCCGGGGAAGCTTCACCCAGCAAACGCTACATTATTATCCCGCGCAATGGTACAAATTCTTGTAAGCGATGTTTGTTGATGCTGCTGCCAGTGTAGCATATTTTTAAAATCGTGTACAACTTTATCGCGTTGCTCGCGTTGGTTGCACTGCCGCAAGAAAATTCTGCCCAACCTTATCAGCTAAAAGCCGCACCACAAAAAACCCTCCTCTCTTGAATTATGGCTCCCCATATCGATGGCACGGCGATGCGACGAACCTTACCACGCGGGTGCAGAGTTGTGCAGTTGCATGGCAAACAAAATGGCGCTATAATCCACTCGCCACCGGTGCAGAGGGGAAAAAACATAATCTACTACCTGTCGCCGGTTGCCGGTGCGTCCATTTTTCACGCCCCGGAAAATTCCCCACCCACCATCACTCACCTGAGGTGCCGTCGCGTGAATGTGTCCGGTGCTGGTAACCGCGTGCCCGTACCCAAACGGTACGGACGCGAGCGCTGCGTGCGTTGTATGGCCGGAAATGGGTGCAGCCACGACGGTTGCTCCGGTGACGTGATGATTTATGTACGCGGTATGCTGCGCTGGCGCACCTGCAAAAACGGACAAAAACGGAGTCGGGTGGTCAGCCGAGTGGCGCACTTTCATCCCAGTAATCACACGCGCAAACATCAAACGCGACGAAACTCGCGTGTGCCCAAAGGACTAAAAGCGATCTATTTTCAATGTGTCAAATCGAAAGGGGGCACAAATCGATTGGCGCGTTGTGTTTGTGTAATTAATTAGACAAGTGCACGAGCCAGCGGAGACCTGCACATGACACTGAAGAAGCCACCGCTGGCAAACATGAATCCAATCTAATCGGATTACGGTCAAATCAACACATGCCGTTTCGCTTCGGATGCGATGTGATTGGAAGCGCCCGGAATGGCCCACCACAAGCGGCCCGGAATGGTTGTGCTTTTCCGACCACATGTTCCGAAGCGTTCTTAAGCCTGGGCGATCTTGGGCGAGAAATCGATTCGGTTAGCCTAATCGTATCACGCTCAAAATTGACCCATCCAACCGCTTCGGTTCGCTAATAAATGTTTCAACAACATCGTCCACAATCGTCGCCAGTAATCGGTTCGCTTCACTGACCTAATAATGATCGAGCTCGACAAATGTGAACGAGCGTAATCCAATTGCAACGCTTTTCAAGCACACCGATTAATGAGTGTACTATTTACAATGCACGGCAGGTTTCACCACTCTGCAAACGTGTGTTTTTTTTTGCAAACGAACCACTCAAATTCAGGAGAGAGAAAAAAAAACCTATTTGAAACGCAATTTAAACTTAATTGCAAATAATTCACACAAAAAAACAGCCTCCTCACACAGGAAAAAACAAGCCGTGCAACAATTCATGGGCGCGCTATCCAATTCAATTCCATACCAGTGCATTCAGGCTGCTCATGGGGACTTAATGCCGTGATATGACCCCGCGCTATTGACACCGGCAATTGAATAATGGGGCTTCGAAGCGGGGCGATTAATTTTGTCACCAGACCAAACACGTGCACAAGCACCCGCAGGGGCCGACGTTTCGAAAGTGAAAATGGAAAGTAAACCAAGAAAAAAACACACAGACTTCTTCCCTCCCAAGCGAAACCGATACCGAGCGATGGCGGATAATACGCTCCAAATCCTATCATCCGCGTGTGCACGCCGGAGGAAGCTTACATTCGTTGCATATTTTACGACAAAAAGCCCGTCCAAGAGCACAGGTCACGCGAGCCTCAACCCACGGTAAGTAGTAGTAAACCCATGGACCCCGGGACAGTAAGCACCGTGCAATCACTTCACGTCGGTGCCAATGTTTCTACTTCCGAGTTCACGAACCACCCGGTGCGGCAGCGGACTGTCCTGGTGTCGTCCTTGGCGCAACAATTTCTCATGCCACCACCGGTGGGGCTTAAGAATGAAAAATACACATCTCACACTCGCGCGATGGTCCCGACCAGGTCGCTGGCCAGGCACGCTAACGACACGCTGCCGGTCCACGGAGTGGTCCGCCGGTTGTCGGTTTTACATATAAATTTCAATAAAACATTCAAACCCACCGACGTGACGGTTGCACCTTGCGTCCACTCGGTACGGAACCGGGCCGGGAAAACTATCATCAGCGACACCGGCACGACGCGAGCTCGGATGCATTTCGCAATCCTTGCGCACCTCGCCGATGCCAGCTGATTGTATCGTTGTGAGTTCTGGTGAGACACTGACGGTAGAGAGACCTTACCTACGACCACCGGTATTTCCGGTGCGCCTCGTTTGTTCTGCGACTTGTCCGCGACATTCGCGACGTTTTTAGTCGCGCTTTCGTCGGCCGCCACGGGACGGGGTGGTTCCGGTTGCACTGATTGCTGATGCGGTTGTCCGTCCGCTAGGCAGCTGCCACAGGACAGAAGCACCACCAACAGGATGCCCGTCTGCGATGGGATGCGATGTGACAATGAGGAACCGGAAAAGTGAGCAGAAGAAGAAGAAAAAAACATGGCTGTTAGAGACAAATTAAACGGAAAGCTTTTCTTTCGCTTTTGCTCTCGCCCTCCTATAAATAAACAATTTGCCTATCGTCATCTCTTCTATTGTGTTGTTTTTTTGTTATGCTTCTTTTATTTTACGATAGCGTCTTTTGCGTTGTTGCACCTCGGGCACCTGTCGTTTATTCCGTAATTTAGTTTTGATGGTAGTTGGTAAAAAAACGGGGGAAGATAAATTGAAAAACTGGAAAGCTCTTTTTATAGCACGCCAGCCAGGAACGGGTTAGGGAAAATTGAACAACCGATTGCTTAGAAAGTTAGCTGTACTTAGAGCGGTCAAACGTAGCACGACACATATTATCGAAATGTGGTAAATTTTTGATGATCTTTTTTTTTAAATATACAGCGTGAAAAAAGATAATCGTATACATCGCTACTCAAAATTATCAAGAACACTGTAATATTCACATTGATTCTTAACGATCCTTCGTATCCAAACGATGCAGACGGACTTTTTCCCACACAGTTTGTTTTGTAAATCATCTCACTCCCTCATTATTATTCCTACTGAAGCTTGCTGGTGCTTTGCGTTTAAAAATTCATACTCAGGCTTCACGAAACGTAGAAAAAAATCCTCATCCGACCTAGCATCCAAGCACTTCGGACGGCAGCATCAATTTCCCTTGCAAGTTAATCGTGCTTCATGTTATTCAAACCACTTGTTTTTCATCCCCGTCCGAAACCAAACCGATGGAAAACGATATCGCTTCCCATACAGAAAACCAATCCATGGGCAGGGCTACGCAACAACGTACAACGTACAACAACAAAAAAACACAAACCAAATGGCTTCGAGTTCGAGTTCCTGAAGGAAAAAAAAACGGCTCAAAATGAAATGCCGTTGAAGGCAAACCACGCGCTCGAACAAACAGAAAGAGAAGTATTACTACAATCTTTCCCATCAACCACCATCCATTTAACGGTGGGGCAGAAATGAATAAGCGAGAGTTAAAAAAAGAAGGAAATACACCAAGTGCAGTGACGTATCTGTTCGATTTCCCGTTTTTTTTTATTTCCTCCCCGTGTTACGATGCCTTCTAATGCGGCACTGACATGCAATTCTGCATTCACCGGATGCCCCGGTTCTGACCATTCCCATTCGTGCCATTGTGCATTGGCAATCACAGGACGGGAGGGTCTTCTGCGACCTGCAAACGGCGAACAAATCGAATTTTACCATTTTCAACATCCACCTGTTTCACCTGTTGGAATCCTATCTGTCGGCAGAAGTCCTTCCACGTGTGCCGGCATTTACCGTTCTTCTTTTCTTTTTTTTTTGATTTGCTCGCTTTTCTTTTTTGTTCGATTTTGAAATCGTTCGGAACACGGAAATCGTTTCCTTCCGGTCGTTTTTTTTTTCTTTTTCAATTTTCCTACCATTCGCCTGGAGGCCCCATTCGATTGGTTAGCATCCATAATGCGCTGGAGTCGGAATCCGCACGTTGTCGGAATTTCGCTGCACGTATGTAAATGTCAAAACCGGCTTCAAGAAATGGATGGGATTATCAACAGGATGGAACCGTTTCTTTCTTCTTTTTTTTTTTTTGATGCCACCTCTGGTCGCCATCGTGCGGCAGCTGGTTTATGCAGCGGCTGCCGGATGGGCGAGCATTTTTCTGCAACTTTTCGCTGCCCATTTGCTCAGGATTAATGCACACGTCGGTGATCGATTTCGCCTGACCGCCCGACTTACGGCTGGTCCAATGCCGACCATATTTTTCATCCCGCACGTTCGACACGGCACGGGCGATGGATCAATGCGTTTGGAGGCGAAATAAATGGCAGCCTCCCGGAGCCAAAGGCCAATTTGGAGCTTGCAATGATTTCCATAAATCAGAAGTATAATTTAACCACATTGCACCGGATGATGGATGGATGAATACACGGTAGCAGGTTTGGCTTACCGACACACTTTGACTGTTTTACTCTGGCTACCAAACTGCTACTAAATTCAACAAAACCTATCGTAAGCAGCAAAAGGATCCTTTTTTTCCTAAACTTGACAAGCTTCCATTGCGAATGATAATTCTAATTTATTATGCATACTTTTGTAGAAGAGAATGTTTTTTTTAATCAATATCATGCTTCATTTCTTGTTCCTTGGCACTTTTACATGGAAAACTTGACGCTCATCAATATCTATTTTCTCCTATCAAGCAGTGCTCATCCCTCATCAAGTTATTATAGCTGATCTCTCCTGGACAGCGATCCTTCATATTTCATTGTATATTCTACATTTCATTAAACGAGTAGATGGACTGGAGTTTCTCCCATCTATCCTCGCTGCCGATTCATCGCTGCTTTGCATCGCACGTCAATCATTTATTAACTTTATTATCCATCATTAATTAAGCTTCGTCCGTCATTGATTCGCCATGATTATCCACCATTCAGCGTTTTGCGCTTGTTTCCCGAACGCTGGAACATACGTCGCGCAAAAACCCATGCAAAAAGATCACCAATAATCAATTCCAATCACGATTTTAACTTTTCCATCCTCACCACACAACCACCGAACACACAAGTTCAGCTTGCGCTTGTCTTATCTGCTAGCGAAACTTTCTCCTCGTTTGACCAACCTCCACTTGTTCATGGCATCTGTGCTGAGCTCGGTGCAGTGTTTTCAACTTTCCACCAGATCCTTAAATGGAAGGAATCACCATTTAATCCTATTTAGCGCACTTTCCACTTTGGCTCGCCATTGGCTTTCGAAAAGGGGTTTTATTCCTGTTCCTTTGTGCCCGACACTCGCTCCCGTTCGGTCAACCGGATTGGGATAACGAATAGACAGACACGAACAAATATACACCCGCACATACACGCACACCAAACAAGCCGGAGCACAATAAAATCCTAGCGCGAACCGAGCGTTGATAGTAAATCGCATTCGGAAGCCATATTTTATAGTTAAGACCATTATTTCTTCGTTTGATAAATCTTAATCCTTTCAGCTCACTCTAAAACTCAACCTGCCCTGTTTTCCCTAGTGAACATTCAGACACGTAAACACACAATCACACACACACATGCACATCTCTTTTTGATCCACCAACGTGAGGGAAAGCTAAACGTACATAATACAAAGGTTTGAACACAATCGCTCCCAAAGGGTCCCCAGCATGAAGGATGGAACGTTGGCACGCCATTCGACGCCCCTGCCGTGTGGAAAAGCGCTCTGTCGAGCTTACGGTTGCCATGGTGAGATAGTTGGCTAATCCGTGCCTGAAACTTGAACGCCTGTCGACTCCTTTGCACGCTTGCCTAGCAGCTGCCCATCGTGGCGAGGTGAGTTGCTAAGCTTTTGCGAACGAATGACGGATTTAGCGAATGGACGGTAACAAGTGTTCGCTGTGTCATCGTCAGTGCCGCGCACCAGAGCATGTGTTCCTATGCACCGTATGCACTTTCTGGCACCTCATATTCACTCGAACATCGACCAAAGGTGCTGGCATCAGCGGAGATCGCTGGTACGGCAAGAAATTTGTGAAACGTTTTGTGGAAATATCTTGTCCGTAATTTTTGTAGCACCAACGTGCATACGAAAAAAACTGAGGAAAAACGTTTGTCCGGCGTATTATGAATGGGATGTTTTCTAGCAATATTCACCCAATTTGTATTTGACCTGCGTTGTTACCCATTTTGTAAACGTATCCTCTTATCGTTAAAGGATCCTGTTTTGTTAAACTATTGTTTAAATGCCAAAATAAGAAAGCCATCATATTGCTGGTGTAATCCCATCTCTTAGATGTCTTTTTGAACCAACTGTGTCACTTGTTTGCTGGTTACTTGTTTCAGAAGCAGCAATCACACAAAGCTTCCGTTGAACCATGAGGAAACGTTTTTACTAAACATAATGCGTATTCTTAGAGATTACAGCCTAATCTAGTCAATCACCATTCACGTACCGTAAACTTCATTTCCATCAACTTCACGCGGTCGGTTAACGCACAAAACGGTTTATATAATTTCAGCCTCGCCTCAGAACAAACACTTCAAATCCGGCTTAGGACGGAGAGGACGGATTAAAGCGTTGGAAAAATTTCCACAATATTGAAGACGTTGTTTTTTTTTCCTTCCTCTCTTCCGATCGCTGGAAGCGACGAAACCAAAAAAAAACTGCAAAACGTTTCCGCAGCTAAAAACCGACCAACCGCGGGAGAGTAAACATTCAACTGAAAGTGAATTTTGCCAACAATTCCGTTTTATATGGATGTAATAATTTTAATTAGTGCCAGCCGCGGGATGCATTTGAAGGGTGGGAACGGCCCACCCTGGTGGAAAAGCGAACAAACGCAATCCACGACGGTGGGGCATGCAACAAGCTTTGATTTCGCCGTCTCGTTCGCTCTCTCTCTCTCTCTCACCCGTTATTATCAGCACCAAATGCACTGCTTGCCCAGCGATGCACGCCAAGCATCGGCGTAAAGTGGCCGAAGGGGATACGACCCCAACCGCGACGCGATCGCCAGATCAGTGGTGGGATAGTTTTTCTTTTCACTTACTCCGCACCATCTTGCAGCGCGTTTGTATCGTCTGCTTTCCCAACCGTCCGCGGGCGGATACGGCCTTGGCTAGGTCTTGTTTTATTTTTTCCTCCCAAGCGCGAAAACCCCCACCCAATTGGCGCTGGGGTTGGCGCTGGGCAGCATAAACTGGGTGCTATCTTTCGCACACTTTGCGAGCACCCGGCACAGCTCCGTATCTGCTCGGGCTTAATCGGTGCCGCGATGGCAGCGCTGCCTTGCGGTCAGCACTCGATTCATTGCAAATTAAAATTAAGCTTTATTAGCTCCCGAGAGGGTGGAAAGCCCCGTGAAGAAGCTGGAAGTGGGTAGTCACAGCGCTCAACATAATCGTGCAGCATAATTGGGATCAAGGTACTGGGATACGATGCAATCGAAATAATTGCTAGCGGTGCCATATGCACTGCTATGCAGTTGGAATGCATCTTAAGAAATGAGCAGGATTTCTGCTAGCCAATGGTGGATAGGCATTACAAATCAAAAATGTAGTAAAAAATCAAAAGCAAGGCTCAATGAAAGATAAGGACTGCTACCAGTCAAGCAAAACCGTCTCTGCGCCGATGATAATCCCTTGTGAGAAGTAAATTCCCCTAGTGATGCTGACAAACGTGTTTATGTATGAGCTATATTTTGAAAAAAAAACTACATATAGCATTATAAAAAATCCCAGTTTATTCATATAAATATAAAACAGATTCAGTGTTGCGCAATTCGGTACCAATGAATAACTAACGTTAAAAGTGTCTTGAGTTATTTTTGTTTTGCATTAGCTGTCTATATTTTCAATTCTTTTTACCATATTGAGTATGTTCAAAACCATTCACTGCAGCTTGTTCATGACTCGAAAACATGATATGATTTTGCAAACATAGATCTCCAAACCGATGCAAACAACAATGCAACCAGCTCGCTAAGCGCCCTGTTCTACATAGAATGTGTTTTGCTTTGTACAGACGCAATTTTATTTCATATCAATCTCAATTTCACTCCTGACGCCAGACGAACAGAAATAACATGAGCTTATCAGCCTGCACGGCAATGACAAAGTGCTCCTCTATTAAGCCTTGCGTGAGTAGCGCTACTGCATCGTTAGCACCGGATGCTGCCACACTTGCTGCCACTATCATTATGGAACGCCCTGCAATAATTGCAATTATTTGTTGCATAATTATCGATACCACCGATCCCTCGCATCCCACCTGGCGGTGTGGAGGAAATAAAAATCATTAAAACACACAGTGCATCTCTTTGCGCTGCATTCGGATGCACTTTCACTGCGATGGCGCCATACGCGGATCGACGTTATGATTTACATTCCGGCCGCCACCCGTCCAATTGCTAATTGTTGCCTTATTGTTTGCGTAATTCAATCACACGCGAAAGCTCACGTGACAAATGGGAAAAAGGGCGCCAGCGCCGGCCACCTAATGCTGACGGTATTATGGGTCCAAATTGATAAACGTGAGTCGATTTAAAATGAAATAAATTACGTCCTCTCCAGCATAATTCAATTGATAATACGTCTCGCACTGCTACAGTTGGCTGTATTGCATTTTCAATATTGTTGTGCTCGAGTTACGAGTTAAATAGCACTAATGAACCACTTCGTTAACTTCTGCTCTCAGGAACTCGGAGCCTTGTGGAACTGCATTTGAAACTGATAATAAGCAGTACGATTGAGCGCGAAGTAATTAATTTCAGTTGTTGATTAATAATAATTTATACGGTGTTGTACTGCACGGGATGATAAATGTCTTTGTGCTCAAATCTCGACCCGCGAAGCTATTAGCTTACCGCTGGCAAACACCATCGCCCATCGTTCTGGAACAGCTTAGGCAGCCAGTACGCCTTCCAACGGTGCGATAAAACGCATTTATCGGCTTCCATTCTACGCGGGTGCATAAATTACACCCAATAAAGCCGGGCCTTATGCGGGCCGATGTGTTTCCGTTTCTGAGGCGAGCCAACGTTTCCGAAAAGCATCACCCTGAAGGTTGCCAATCTGCCAGCAACGCGGGCGCAAATGAACAATGCTCCCTCCGGAGCTGCAGCAAAACCACAGCCAACCGTACCGTTGTGACCGATCGTTGGGACCTCGCGGACAGGCAGCGTTCTGAAGAATTGCAGTCCCGGGACTGGTAGAAAATGACGACCGTTTACACAGTCATTAGTGTTCGCTTGCAAACGGCTCGCTGCGTATGCGAACAGTATCCAAAAACGCAACGAATTCACACGCATTTGCCGAATGCAACGCCCCCACGCCTTCGGATGCATCGTTTGCAATGCGAGAATGTGCATTTAATTAATTCCAACAGCGGTAAGCCTCGGTCGCTCTGAGATGAGACCGGACATGACGTGCCCGACACCCGACACGGCCGGACTGGTGTCGGCGCCATTTGGGGAAATCGTTTTCCCGAGCTAATGCCGGACAGTTAACATGCCCCGGTTGGATTGTTCCGGAATGTTCCGATGGCAGGATCGCACCCAGGATTGCATTTCTAGGGACAGGCCGCCATCCTGCGAGCCACTCGGCCAACGTCACCCTCGATTGACAAGACAAACGATCGGTGTAAGCATGGAATTGCAGTGTTTTCCCACAACACGACACGTGGCGTGTTTCGCGAACATGTGGTAGCTCCCAAATGAGAAGCCCAGGAAGGCTTTGTTACCAAGGGAGGTTGCAATGTGACAGAGTAAAAGCCACATTAATGTCATATTCATTCGTAATTGGTCGACAGGGATGTTGAACAATCCATTTTCTGTTCCATGTTCAATCTGATGTAAATGTTGATCATTTTCTTAAGAGCCGTACGGATAAATTCACTTATATCACTCTCATCGAACGTTACAGAAAACTATGACACTGTTTTAAATAAGCTGGTGGAAATTTTTTTTTTCCTCAATTTTAAAGCTTTTTTATCTGGCAGGGAAAATCATTAGTTCGTTGTAGTAAACTGAAAAAAAAAAACTGAATCGCTAAATAAAGCGTGTCATTTCGTATTTAAATAATTTCAAAAAAAAATCTATTCGTACTACATCTGCAGTTCATCTGACCTACAAATGACCCAAACAAAACGAGAAAGGGAGTTGTTACTGAACTGCATCGAATGTCACGTGCAGCTCAAATCTAATCACAAGATTAGAAACATTGTCTCTCCACGATTGTGGTTCGATCACCTGCGAATCGTCCACTGCAAGGTTAAACAGCAGGCAACCTAGAAGCAATCACTCCCCTTGGCAAAGTATGCTCCCACAATCGACCAATTCGATCTCGTCTTTTCATTACCATTCGTTCGAATGCATTTCCCCACCGAACGAAATAACAAACCCGAGGAAAGCGAGAAACCTCTTGGCAAACATCATCGCACTGCAGCGAGCTACCTTCGGGTGGCGAAACAATACACCCGGGGTGGATTTTATTTGCCAACCTGATCGAAATCGAAGTGCATCGTACCATCCGATATGGATCACGGTTTTATTATTCCGTTGGCACAAATCTTGGCATCCGTCGGTGAAGCAAAGCGTCTTCTGTGTGCCAGGCTATGTCCTTACCAATTCCCTCCGCAAGCTTTGCATCCCCGAAGCAAAACAAAAGAAGTCTCATCAAACCGTGTAGTTCGGTAATGCGCGTACTTTTTTGTTTCGTTTATCGCGCCTATTCCTTCCATTGGCCCGGCGAAATTGCGAGCGCAAATTACTCGCTCGTCAGTGTGTCAGTTTATTTGCAGCTTGTGTACGGTTCACGGTTGTACGGTCACGAATCATTCCCATCGAGCGGGCCCTGCGTCCTGGGAGAAGCTATTTGTGTTGGTGATTACGTCCTCCGGCTTCTCCGACAGACACCCGACCGGCTGCCCTTCACGGAAGGATAACGGATGAGCTGCCGAATCCACTCGATCGGGCTCACGAGACACAGAACGGGATGCTTTCACCATGGGCATCAAACTTTGCTCATCAAAGCTGGCTCCAAGGGCCGTCACAGGGCCTGAACCTGGCAGGACCTTGAGGGGGACGATATGATGGCGCATGGTTCGGTTCGCGACTTATGATACCGAATCGAATAATAAATGGATCGAGCTTAGCTGCCACGATGGATGGACCGATGCCGTTGGTCGATGGAGAAATGTTTGGGAAAAGTTTTCCACTTGCGAAACTTGCCACCCTAAGGAGAGAAAAAATGTGTCTGCTGGAACTTGCGTCCGGGGAGCATCGGCTGTGGGGCCTCGATCCGAGTGGCCAGTAATTTACAATCCTTTTCCCGGCCCAGCAATGGCGTGGGATGAAGTTTAATTTTTTCTTGCCTAGCATCGGTTCGGGTGCAGCAGCACAAGCCGGGAAAATTGTCGTAAATTACGTTCCCCATCGCAGCCGGGGAATGCTTTCCTATTTTGAAAGGAGCAATAAACCGTTCTTATTACTTTCCTTTAATTTCTGTTATATTGCGCACCCGTTTCGAGGTAAATGCAGGCGTGGTAAACTTTTCCTCGAAGGACCCGAGCGGGGATGGGAAAAATATATATATTGCGCTAATTAATCATGCGAGTAGGTTAGCGCCCTTTAAAAGGCTGTTTCTGGTCGGGGGGGAAAAAACTATTAACAATCCATTTGCTTCATTTGTTCGGTTTGTATTGCACAAAAAGTGTTTGAAAATAGTATCATAATAACGTAGGATTGTTGGCTCGTGCAAGTGTCAAAAATACACAATGCAATTCAATTGTCAACGACATTCGCAACAATTTAATAAAAAGTTATCGTCTTTCAGTATTTTCAACAGGTATTTTCCCGTTATCCATCATTTACAAACAGCATCAATGTTTGTCGGCAACACTGATTTACCTTTTCCATGTACGGCTGCGCTATATACTTTTGCGGAGAGTTTCTTTTAATAAATTCATCAAAATTTGATTCACGTATAGAATGCCGAATCGTTTGATATTTCATTTCAACCAAATTGAATTTTCGGTTCATCCAAAAGACCGGTCATTTCCCAGCAACGGCGTAGTACCGACGCATCAAAATCAGCAAACAAATGAAACAGTATAATATTTTACTGGATCAAGGCAAACCCACCTTCAATTAACGTAAATTTGTAAGTCCGTATTAAGCTCTCCTTGCAGCATCATTATTAATCAGCTTTGTTGCAGAGAGAGCGAGCGAGAGAGAGAGAGAAATAATGGCGAAAACTTTCCACTCGCCTCATAACTCACCGCAACGGAATTAGCAATTGCGGCCGAAGGTAACGAGATGCGCCATTTCTGGACTTCATTCGTACAGCATGATTGATAGCAAGCATTCCATCACCACCGCAATGGGCTTTAACAGCAGAAATTAAGATCATCCCGAGATATAAAACGCTCATCCGGAGCAGTTTCTTTAGCGCATCGGAATCCCCAAAACCACTGCTCTACACATCCTTGCCACATCCGGCCGCAAACCTTGGCTTTTTGCAACGTTCTTCGTTCTGCTCCGTGATGTGCTTTTCGTTCACTCCATGAATCCTTAGGGACACGACCAAGGGTTCGCTTCACGGTGCGTTCCACACTCCCATTCGGTGCCATTTCGCATTAAGCACACTTTGCTGAGTTGTGAAAATCTTCCGATGGCACCCACGGTCATTTCGCCAGTATGTAATCACAAAGTTCGACCGTTTTTTGGTTTGGGACGACAGGCCGCGCACAGGCTCGGAAGCACTGTGCGGGGATCGAATGGAAAAAAAAACCACCCCAATGCACGCTTGCCACAGGCAAATGTGATTATTTTATCCTGCCACCGAATTTCACCGTTGCCATGGTAGCCCGCGCGCGCAATCGCGCTCCGGTGGCTTTGTTTTTGATGTCTTCATTTCTCGTCTGCTTATTTGGCGGTCGTACGATCATACGATGCGAGATGCAAACCGCGCGCCTTACGATGGGGGCAGAAAACTTAACGAGAATGAAATTAGTTTTCCACTCTCATGCATTTTCGCTCGGCGAATCGAAGCCCGGCCCGGTCGCCCAGAGATACGGACTTGCTCGCTGCTTTTGCCGCAGCGATTGCCCTTTGTGGCGTGGTTTGTCCGCTTTCATTGCGCTCGCCTCCTCGACGCTTCTAGCTGGAAATGGTGCGCGATCTTACAATCACAAAACTTAATCGCTTTTTAACTGCCGCTCCCGGTTCAGCCGCGTCCACCGTACATCGCTAGTCCTGCACATTGTGCCCTTTTTGCTGGGCCGCTCCGCCGTAGCCATCAGAATTAAAATTAGTTTAGCAAATATTTACACACGCACACCATGGTGCCATGGTGGCATTTCTTCTCGCCATAACTGTGTGCTCACTCTACACATTCCCTAGAGATCATTGGCTCACTCGTCCTGGCAGTCCTGGCGTCCTGTTCCGAGCAGCTTTCTCGAGCGAGTGAGGGCAAAGAAATCCGCTCCAGCCACCCGAGGCGGCACAACCTCAAATAAGGCGCTTTTTGCAGCCCACGGGTACGGTAGGTCCTGTCAGGTCCGCAGGATGCCGCAGGATGACGCCCAATTTAGGCACCCGTAACGACATCACCACTAAGCAGGCCCACCCCCACCGGACGGATGGTTGTCGACAATCGAAGTCGACTCATCCACGGTGCGACGGCAGACGGAGAGCGCTAAATTATTCAGCGAAATAGGAATTGTCATGCAGCGCGCCCTAAGGGAAGCGTGCTTTTCCCACACGGCATCACAGGGAGCCAGATGAAGGTCCGGGTCCGGGTGACCGTGACCGCCGTGGCTAATGACTCGCGAATTTGTCCCGGCCCGAAGGGAGGAACCGCGAGAGCGTATGCGCTCCGTATGTTAATGAGATTCATTATGAATTACGGGATCCATTATTTGCAACGGCCGATGCCGGTTGCATACGAAATGCGCACAACCGGCATCGCGGGAAAACAAAGCAGTAAGGAGCGCCCGGGAGTGGCTTTTAACCTTACGCGCGCCCGCGCGTCTCTAATGAGTGTGTCAGTGGCCGGGAAATCCTAACTAGCGGTGCATTTTCACCGGGATCGCCGATGCAGATCACTTGTGCGGTGCCATGCGGAGGGTTGTTTTGGTTTTGGGAGCGACTAATTAAAGCAAAACACCGCACTGGTGGGGCTGGATGGTATTGATTCTTCTGCTGGGTGATTAACCAAGTGAAACTCGAAACTTTAGCATTCAATTATCGTTGGTAAGGTCGGTGCCAGGAAGGCTTAGAATCACCGCAGCATGAGTTTTAGTTGTGATCATTTGTTTTCGATCACCACCTTTTTTTTAAAGAGATCTCATTTGGACTCTCATCATTTTACGTTCCTAATCTCTCAACACGCTGTTTTACAAATAGTTACACAAAATTACGAAATTTAAGGACACTTTTCTAAAGTGACTTTTTTGCTCAAAATCTGGTTTTTCTTGTTTGCAAATACAGGAAATAAATTTGTTTGATTTTGCTGCTTGCTTTCCCAGTAAATTAGGAATATTATTTGTTTATGCACGGCAAATATAGCTCCAGTAAATAATTTAATTAATTCAAACGTCCATCCTTTCCCCTGGAACAGAACAATGTATACGATGGAAAAGAAATCAAAAACTATGTGGCAATAGCTCCGAAATTTACCTTCTACTTGAGTAATGAATTTTGTTCCTGCTCTCGAAAGCTCATCGTCAAGGGCCATTTTCCGAACATCATTACGATGCGCCAGTGGTCAGAACCGGAACCATCAAAGCGTACCGTACCTGCCACGACTGCAACGTCTTCAAAAGTTCGCAACGACTTCCTTTGACGAAGCGAATAAAGAAGCGAACCAAGTAGCAATAATAAAGAGACCGTCCGCCTGACGAATTCACTCAAACGTTCCTCGTGAATACACTCTTGCCGTTCCAGCCTCCTAATAGACAAGAATAAATACAGCAACAAGTGCCTGCGTCCCTGCGTTCTCAGAAAATGTGCCTACGTCTGGTGGGCCTCATCAGAGCCGCGTCGCGTATCGGAACGTATCCCCGGCCGGTGTTTGGATAATTGGCCCCGGGAGCATTTTCCTCGTGTTGGTTTGCCCGATCGAAGCCCAAAAAAAAATGCGACCCACCATGAGCCAACCTGGCCCGGCTGAATGCTTCCTCCCACAAGGGGCCACATTAAGGATCGCCCCAGGACGCGCTCGTGCGCGACGCAAATTAATTAATAAAATTCGTTTGCTAAACACGATAAAAATTGAATGCACAATTAGTTTGCTTTTTCGCTTGGCCGATGATTGCCCACCGGGTGCTGTAAAAAAAAAAAAGACGGCACGTCCGGGCCGCTCGCTTTGCGATCTGGCAGCCCGATCGGAGGCATCTTCCGTGGAGCGTGGAGTTCCGGAAAATGCGGAAACAAAATACACTTCCTCCGACGGACGCACGTATACGTGTCATTGGCCATGCGCATCTTCTTCCGACCAGCCGGAAGCTGCCCCACAACGACGCAGTAAAAATGCCAACCACCTCACCTCGGATGGGCTGAAAAATCTAATTAAATGATAATGGCGTATCGGTGCGATCGCGGGCATAAATTGCGAGCTTCATTCCGTAGCCAATCGAGATCGATCGGTCACCCTCGTTCCCATGCCAGTTCGCCCTTCGACGAGGGTGTAAGATAAGCTACCTCATCTAGCTCATTTCCACGAGTAAATACACGACCCGAGCGCCCGGGAAAGGGCGTTGAATCGGTGAGGGTGGCGTGAACCTTGCCACACCGGAACGAGGCCATCCGCTGGAAGGCACTGTTTGCATTGATCGTGCGAACCGACTCCATTTGCTGGATTGTTTGCATAGCCCGCGCGGTTGGCCGATGAACTCGAAACTATTGCATCATTTGATGCACCATTGGGTTTTGCTTCGAGGCCATTTCCTGCCGTTCGGTTTCTAACCGAAAGCGCCGCCCGGGAGCCGTCACGAAGAGCGCCGGGATTGAAAGCACAAGCACATGGAGCTTCGGTGAAATTAATGGCGGAGTTTATGGCCGCTTTGGGTTGCCGGCAGATAATGGTGAAACCAAACCGACCGTACGCTGACAACGCGCGCACGGGCGCTTGAAGATGCAGCGTTAATTTTTAATTCCTTCCAGCGCGCTTTTGCGTTTAATTATGATCGTTCGCTTTTTTTTTTGCTTTCGCATACGGTCTCTAGCCACTCATTTTCTACAGCAACGGGCAAACGACGTTCGTTGACGCGCCATCCAAAACGGGCCAATAATTATATTTTGCCACACGCGACAATGAAAAGCCGTTGCGCGTGAAGCCGTTTTCGTGACTTCAACTTCAACTCGGAGGCTAACTCTTTTTTTTTTGTTTTGCTGTAATTTTTTCTCCCTTCACACAGCGCCGGCATGATGTGATTTATGAGATCTTCATCGCTCGTTCAATTTATCGCTTCAAGTTTTCGTGCTCGTGCTCGGTACATGCACCTCGATGTACTGCTTGAATAAATTCAATTAATCATTCGTAAATTTGAGCGCACTTCACAAGGGAAACGTCGAGAAGGGAGCTCACACGAGCACAGGTTGAAAAAAAAAACCACCCAACCATTCCGAACCTGAACCTGAACCCCTTTTCGCAAGGCGGAAGTGTGCGGCTAACGATACAGATTTACATATGCTATCCACTCGAAAGGTGCACGGTCAGTTCCTTAGTTGATGGAGAATGAGGTAAAAAATAAAACAGCTGCCCTTCCCTAACCTCGCATCAAACGAAGTTAATACGAACCGGAAGTTCACCGAGAGCCCGGGCATAAGTAAGTGCTTTCAGCTACTAGTGCGTCCGACAAGCGCTTCGGTTCGAGGTGAAATTTTGACTTCATTTACTTCCCGGCCGGCAAACCGATGAGAACCTTGGATAAGGGCCGAAACACTGTTTTCCTTCCTGGTGATGCGAGCGTGGTTTGGAGTAGCATGCACCGAGCCCTTGAGGGTGCATTCTTCCGGCCAGCAAGCCGGAAAGTTGCACCGCGATCGCCCTCTCAACGCCCTCACACGCCATTGCGCAAAGAAGGGTCTTGAACGGTTCTAATAGTTGACGTGACGCCACCCGATCCCGAGTAAGGTAGGCGTGGGAAAGAGCTGATGCATGGGAGCGTGAGCGTGCACACGAACAAAACGGTGCAAACTACTGCATCGGAGCTGCATTGCTTGGCAGCAAAAAAGTAGAGCCGGCTGGCGATGGATATGGATTATTATTCTTGCCTCATTCGCTTGCCACAAACACAGATTCTAAGGTACGCTGGCAGTCGCTGAACTGAGCTCCCGAACCGGAACCGCACCCGGGGCTAGGAATGAAATATTTGGAACATTAGAAGGTATCGGGAGGAGCGGATGAAGTATAGAATATAATTCACACACCAGCTCCTTCTGAACAGGGAACCCTTTTTTTTTGTTTTACCTTTAACCTTGCTCTCTGAGGGAAATTTTTTTTAATGAGACCCGTAACACGTGTTCATTATAATTGCACTTTTCTCTGCATCTTCTGCAAATGCAGCGCGCAGCAAACTTTGTTTCTGACAGCTTTTTTCAAACATTTGTGTAAAGCTCATCCAACTCTCGAATGACTAGGCACAGTTGTTCAAGCTAACACAGCTGTCAGCACAAATAACCATGCACAGTTGTTCAAGCTAACGAAAACACATTTGTACTTGGCGGTAAGTTTCAGGACGTTCATCATTAAAATAAGGTTGTTTAGGACAGTTTATCCAAGCAAAGGTTAATCAACTGAGATATATTTAAAGAACGGAAAGCAAACGTCTAATACAACTCGTAGAAGGAAAAGATTTTAAAGCTACCAATCCGATTTGGATATTTGAATGAAATCACAACAACAAGTTTTGCAAAGAAAATTTTTAGAAATTCGTTTCATATTTGAAGGAGTCAACATTAAACGATTTTCATGGAATTTTAATTTACTATTTTCTTTTACTTTACCTTCGCTTTAGATTTATTGTCATTAATTTCTTCAATGCGTACTTAGAAGTAATTGGCTCAAAGTCAAAATTAAGTCGTAGAATACATTAAACTTGTTAAGATTGAGTTTTGCGAGGTCTTCATCTTAAGTGTTTTATTTCGTAGGAAAACCTTCAAGCTCGTTCTCGAATCGTTTGCAGGCATAGATTTCGAATGCTGGATTCAAAAAAATGTATTTGAAAGCATCCTTTATTATCATTTCTCCTGCTGCCGATCGCATCAAATAGTTGTTATTCAAATGCTACACTTCATTTGACTTCATGCGTTTCTTTTCCAGCCAACCATTCCAATCGCTGGCGCCAAATTGAATCTAATGGCCACACGAACCATGACCGGGAGCTTTTAATCGGAACGTCAAGCGTCATATCTGAAACGCCTAATCTTAACAGTCTTCTGCATCGGTTCCACTGCAATTCCGACGGTGAGCAAAATCATTCAATAATGCCACCGCTATCTGCCGCCAGTTATCGCTGCCGACCGGGAACGAGCGCAACATGGCTAAAAGCTGCACGCCCTCTCGAAAATGGCGAGAACAGCGCACCGTTTTATGCCGGCACTGTTTTTCCCACCGATGCCTCGCAGGACGAAGGCGCCATCGTCCTATCTAAAATCTAATTCGTGTTTGATTTCCCATCAAAACCAACACCCGACGCCGCCAGCCGAATGAGCAGCTTGCCGGTGCTATTTCGTGATTCGATCGCTAGCCCATTTTCCCAAACACCACCGGCCATCACCATTTCGCGCCGGCCGTTCGGGAACTTTTTGCCACCATTGTGTCGAGAAGGAGAGCAAAAAAAACAGCACCTTAACCGTGCGCTTAACACGGTCCACATTCGACGTATTTAAGAACGGCCCAGGCTGCCCTCCGCGGCCAGATCGGCCTGTTCCGGTCATCAGATAGGGGCAGCGAAACCTCGGTCGAGTATCTTTCGCTTTCCAGCTCGCCCCCGGAAGGATTGCTTATCATTCCGGGCCAACACTCCCACCGTTCGCTCGGTGTTAGCACCCGAGTTTGGCCTTAAATTATGAAACTCGCCACCCCTCACCAACCGTGTTCACATTCTGCTTACTCAACGCCCGCCTCAGAATGTGGGGACGAACATGGCCAGAAAAAGGTTGCCCGTTTTTCCGGGCTCCTTTCCCGTGGGCTTGCTGCGTCAACCCGACCACCGAAAGACGGGGCGTGTTCCGTTTCCATTTGGTTCCCGACACCCGCCTCTTCGGTGGCCGATTGGCAATTCCATTTCCTTCTTTACGCGCCACACGCAGCCCCTGAAGGAGACACAGATTAAACGTTGATTTCTGGGCTGGTTTTTCCGTTGGAGCGGGCAAAGTGTGAGCGATGATAAGGAAATGGAGGGTTTTTCGAGCCAATTTTTTTTTTCCTTTTGCCTCATCCTGCCCGTTCGTGGTGTTTGCTTTTCCCGATCACCGGCCACAATGTCCCCGGTTCCTCTCGGGGAGCGACATTTTTGAATGAAAGCCCTCGGAGGAGCTCTCGACTTCGAACGGTTCCGAAATGTCACACATTGCGTTGCTTCGACTTCCAGCCCGACAATATAGCACAACGGCTTAAGAGCAGCAGTTTTTTTTTTTGGTTGTTGTTGGAAAGGGGTTGTCCCTTTCGGCAAATACACAATTTGATTGCCTGATGCCATGCATAGGCGGTCCCGCCCCAGGATGATAGTGCGATGAACGGTTCACCTTCGGTCACCGAACGACAAATAGTCAACCCATCCATTGCATTATTGCCGACGTCTTGCTCGACGGCTAAGCGCCAGGAGAATGGCACCATCAGACATCGGGCCTCGACATGCTAAACACGAAACCATTTGGTGAAATAATTCCCCCACTGTGTCGAAAGTGTGCCTTGTGTGACTGCATGCCCGTATGCTTATCTACGTTTCAGCATATTTGCTCGACCAGCGGAAGCGAAGTGACCGCCGAAGGAGTCAGCCAACGATTGGGGCATATTTTGAAGGAAATTATGGATATACGAACAGGAATGGAATATTTCTAGCATTCTCCCGGAATTCCCATGTGTGCTTGGTGAAAACGAATGGTGAAACATATTTCATGTATCACGAGTGGAACATGGATCAGCTTTTCCTTGTTTTCCTACTCCGCTCGGCGCCAGTAGCACTGTGCTGGGCAGGAAATTATTATACAGTGTCGCAGGATTTTGCAGGATGTTGTTACATCCGAGAGCGTTGCTGCTTGACAAGCTTTTACAGTTGAAAATCCACTACCGGTGTTTGGTGTGTTTAAACATCATGCGCTAGAAATCAAACCAATGCTTTAGCCTGGAACGGTTTTGATGATTATTAGTTCTTTACTAGTTCATCTATTCAGAAAGAATGAGTTTCTTTTCATAATTCTTCGCTTTTTTGAACAAGGAAAATCTGCTACTTTTATTTCAAACAACCAGGATATTATGCAACGATTCAGTGTAAAAAATATTAATCCATACGTATCTGTTAAATTGCCCAACTGTTGTTATACCTGTTTGCGGTATTTTGCTGTATACATTACGACCGCTACATTCGGAAGCCTGAAGTATTAAAATAGACTCTACCACAGCATTAATTTTCCTCCTGAAAGAATTACAAATGGGTACCGCAGTAAATCAATTACTTCAAATTCAATCCACGCCAAACCAAAGGCATCCTTAAATAAGCAAAACACGTTGCTACTTTTCCAACCGAGGCTACCCGCGTTCGGCGCAACTTCATAAAATTGTTGCTATCAATTACACCCAGACCACCGGCAGCACCTTTCGCTGACACCGCGTAAAGAATGGTCACCGTTTGATACCCTTCAAAGGCACGGTAAGCCTTTGAAGCCCTAACCAAATACCCGACCCCAACGACCGCCATGCTGGCAAGCTGGGCCATATTTTCTCCTCATTAACAGTTCGCATAATTTCCAGCCGATGCGGCCATGTTATCTATTACCGAACGGCGCTTAAGGATTATGATTACGGTTGTGACATTGCTGTCGAAGGAGAGCAGAAAATTTACGATCCGACGAAAACCAACAAACCGACCCAGCCAGTGGCTTCTCGTTCCGCTGCAAAAGCTCAACCACCACGCAGGCGGGTATCGCAACAAGGTGATTAAATTCATTAAATTCCTTTTGCCGCCATTGCCAACCGGCAGCTCGGAATGATTGCCCGCTCGGTCGGCGAAGGACCGTTCAATTTTGTGTGCTTGTGTTTTCGCCATCGCCATCGTTATTAAATAATCTTATCGAAATGTCATAATTCACTGCGAACCGCGTACCGCCTGGGAGTTCTTAACGAGTTCCCGCTTCGGCCAACCGATTTCCGTCTGTGTCTCAAAGAGTGCCCCAAGGGCCCAGTTTGGGCCCTTATCACGGAATGCGAGCGACGACGCTCGTTACACAATAATTAGTACGGTGCGATATCATCCACATCGCGCTTTGATCCGGTTGCCGCTTCACCTGTGTTCGCGGTGTTGCGAATTGCGTGCAAACTGCTACCACCGATGACGGTGGTGATGCTGATGATCATCATCATCGTCAAGTGTGAGACATTGGACGCAAGCTTCGGGTTGGATTGTATGTGCCAATCCGAACACAGTCGTGAACGAGAAGCTTGAGATAATCGGTGCTCTAGCTCTTCATGGAGCTTTCATTCTTTCGTAACGTTCGTTCTGCTTAAAATAAGAAACCCCTGAATCGGTTGCGATTCACACAAGCGGTGCGCTTAGAACGTGTGAAATGGCTTCTTAGAAACAACGATTCTTTCAAAGACGATAATTCATTGATAACGGTAAATTCGCAAGCTATAATTTTTCTTAAGAAAAAAAAACAACGTTTAATTCCTTACGAAAAAATCCAAAAGATCAATTTCCCGAAAGCTGAAAAAGTAAATCGCTCCGCATGAAATGAAGCATAAATTCTCAAAATTCCTTATCTCCGTTGGAATAGTCGACACGAGCATCGGCATCCAAGGTCGGTCGCTCGCCCACGAAGCGTAAGCCAGGCACATAACACCCAACCGTCGATACAAAAACCGCCCCTTTCGCTGCCAGGAACGCACGATAAAGTGACACATAAAAGTAAGCTTTATTTCATAAAACGGTGCTAATGAAGAACCAACCGCAGGATTTTCTGCGCCAGCGCTTTGCCGAGCGCTTGGGATGCGAGAGCTTGCCGAGCGCGGGAAAAGTCCCTCCAACAGGCAGCCATGTGGATGCTCTGGCCAAGGGATGATAGCGCCACCGAACCCGCTCATTCCGTAGGGGTTGCATGCTTTCGGGGTGCCATTAATGTAAATATTTAATTTGACAAAAATTTAATCCTACTTAGGACCAGACCAGCACTCACATTTACACTGTGTAACGTGTAATTGGAGGAGTGATAGTTAGGAGGAATGCTTTCGCGATGCACACGCCCCTTTTTTTGGTTCAAAATGCAACTGCAAGGCTCGTTCCTGAGTGTGTTATGAGCGATGTAAGGGCGAATGAACTACGATGGTGGTGTTTGGGAGCCATTCCGGGTCACATTCCATTAATTTCTCGACCGGAGTGGATCCTATCTCGTTGGGGAAGCAAAATACCATCAACAGTCGTGTGAGTTTATGCAACTAATGATGTTTATTTGTTCATTTTAAAGTGAATTTCATCTCTACACTGTATGGGTTGTCAATTTTCAACATTAGAAAAACATATCACTCTTCAATTGTATCACAGAATTATCTTATATGTTTTTTTTTTGTTCAGCAAATAACAAGGATAAATTTCGTTCACAAATCTAATTCAGAAATGCTTTTAGACCCGTTTCAATCAAAACAGACTGGGATTAAATTTCTCTAGTGGTAGGAGATTTCACGGCACGTGCGTTTCACCCACGCATCTGTTCACTTGCTCGCCCACTGGCACAAACACGCCGTCCACATTCGAAGCCAGCCATTTTTCGCAGGCTTAAAGCAGGATTTCCATTCCAAGACATACAACGCAAACGGTAGGATATCTCGATAAAGACATCTTCCCCGAGCCGGCAACACCAGCGGTCCAATTACAGTCACTGAGCTACCTGGGCTATCATAAATTATTATTACAACGAGACAGCACTCGTTCACCGGCAGCTGGAAGCGCCGCGAGCTTTCCGAACGATCCTGCGCCGCAGACGATCGGCACGAAATCAGCATAATTTATCGCCAAGCGTGGTTTTTATTTCCGTGCGAAATTCCACGAAATAACATTATTTTTAATTAATTTGTTTCACGATTCGGGCGCCCCATCACGGCCCAAACAAACCACCCACGATTTCCAAACCGACACCCACGATGCCTGCACTTCAAAATCTCGTGTACAACAGCCTAAAGCCATAGGAAATGGCTTCCCTAGCTTTCGGCCATTTCTGGCGACCGCAGATACGATTGCTCACGAGGAGGGCTCTGCAACTGGCTCTAATTTATTGCTAATGAGGTTCGATGAGAGGCATGGCCGGCTCCTGGAATTGCCGCACACCGTTAAAGGCGTTATTCCTGAGAATCCCGAGGGTTAGTTCCGCAGATGATGAAGAAATGACTTTTCTTTGATTTTTCCGACTCACGTTCGGTTTTACGTTAAGCACTGTCCCCCATTCCTGAAGCTCCTAACAGAGGTACCTTTTCGAATGCCTCACGGGTTTTGTCTCACGGGAGAAGCGATTCATTTCCAGCAAGACTTCGTCACATACAATTCCATTGCTGCAGCGCTCTCGAGCGTTCCCGCGAATAATTAATGAGGTTTTTTTTATATGCCGTGCTGCACTGTTTTGTCGGTTCACTCTGTGGTCGATTTGATTAATATCCAACCACTTGCAATGGCACCGATTGACCACCGACGTGAAAGTGATTTACCAGCTGAATTTATTTCTTTTCTCGGTACACATTTGCAAGTTCTTTTGAAGTTTGAAATTTTGTAATTAAAATGAGCGATATAAACGAATTCCAGAAGCAAGTCATATTCGCGCATATACTCGCGAGAAAAACACGATTCAAACAAAACTGCGTTTTGCTTTGAATTCATGTAAAGCTTCCGTAAGGACACGAAATAACTTCCACGAGGACAAAACCACTGTGCGGTTGTCGAGCAAAACTAGAACAAAAGCGTAGCGCTTGTATGGAACATGGATTCAAGAAAGACCTACGAACGAGTTATACCCAAATTGAATTGATACAAAGAGAGAATTGCATCAAAACGCAATTGGAAACGCTTGCTGGAAAGTTTGAATACATTCTTGCTACATCGAACTACTTCCCCGAAGACCAGGATACAAAGGAATGCGAACTCAATTTAAGTTCATCTCTTATTGCCCGTATCATGGCATGGTGCTCCCCGGGCTTCAAACCGACGGCTTCCGGCACGTTGCCAGAACCAGACACCATTTACCGGGCTGTATGATTTGTGATTACACCTTCACTGCGGTGCAAAGTTTCCATCAACGCTCGGCAAGCTGCGTGGCAGGTCAAAAGATCGGTCACCTAAACAACGGTCATTCATGGTCATGAGTTCCGGTAATTTCTCACCCAAGAAGCGAAAGGGAAACGTGCAACTTTTGCGTTCCATTTTTCTCCACCATGGATCCAATGCAGCCACACGGACCGTTACAGACAGACATGCAGAAGTTTGCACCCAATTTCTGATGAAGCAATATTACATCACACCACCTCACCGGGTGGGTGTTCATCACCAAACTTCGTTCCCAAGGTTACTCCTGGCATTTCGTCCGTGTTTTTTTTTGCTTGCTATTCGTTGCCATCCAACCCAGACGCCTCCTTCATTAGCTTCCGTACGTTGAGCAGATGCTCCAATGCTCACGTCCACGTCTACGAATTTCCGAAAAGAAACACCAAACACCATAATACGGCCATTGTCTCGTCCTTGCGCAAGGAGAGCGCTAACTAGAGGGTGCGATTACCCTTGCCGGCATCAAGCTTTTCGGGGAATTGGTTCTTTTTTCCGTGCGCACCGTAGCGTACCAGGATTCAGGAAAGAATGCGAAAGTGCATCTCGGTACCGCACAACCGCTGGGGAACGAATGCGGAATTTTCACGTTATGTGCTTCTGCTGGCTTGCTTCTTGCTGGCCGTTGCTAAGGATGATTGACAATTTTGTCCTCTAAAGCTGGTTGTAGGGACGTTCCACTCGCGATGCTGCCAGGTGAATGTGGGCTCTTATCTTGACAGCATTCTGTTGAAAGAATGCAGCACGAGAATACGCTTGGAAACGTACGAATGTAACACACCGTTGGCAGAATGTTGGTGAGGTTCATAATTTCGTAAGAATTTTGAAAGGATTTTCACGATATGATATCTCGTATCTTGCAGGAATTTTAAACTGCATTACGAAATGATAATGGATGATTATTATTAGTCCACGAGCAATCTTATGTACTATATAATAACTTGGTAAGTTAGTTCGTAGGAAAGCTCTAGCATTAGGTTGCAAATGCTCCATGAATCCCCAAAAAACACCTTTATCAAAGGACTCCATAAGGCTGCGAAATTCTTTCACGAATATGAATATGATGTGAAACTTGGTACCAACGCTAATTAAATTAATTAATTCCTCTTTCCAGCGTTATGGCTCATATAAACGCATTCCCTGCGCATAATTACGTAAGCACACATTAATAGAAAAAAGAAACGTTTGTCCTAGGAAACCCATCTGTTCCTTTGAAAACGTGCCAGCTTGTGTTTTTACCGTGAACTATGTGATTGCTTCTACAGAAAAACCACATTGAAAAGACCATAGAATGGTACGGTGAATCAGCTTCTATGGTGTAACGCCGGAAAAACACACATTTACGGTACAAACGATGATTCCCACATCTCGCATTTCCTCACAGCGACCGGTTCGGTTGGCATTTATCCTGTGGGAGATGCTCTACTGCCACAAGAATCCTTCGCCCGTACAGCAAACACCGGTTCGGTTTCCTGCGATCGTGTGCTCCGACAAAGGCCAAGAAATTAATCATCGGACAAATGTGCTCCCGTGCGCATCATCGAACATACCGTGACTACAAATGTTTGCCCAGCGAGTGACCGTACCAGCAGAAGCACATATTTGCATCCTGGTCAAAAGGGCGATCAAACGCGTATTCTTCCCACCCACGACACGGTTGATGTGGTTGATCCAAGGTTTCCACCATGAAAACGACGTTTGTCGTCCAAACGACGCCCGTCGACCGTCTGGCTCCAATCAATCACGTTCGCTCCACCGCATGCCGCACGGTACGATGGCTTTATTCCGCTGAAAGTTCAAAAAACAGTCCGTTGTAACGAGAGAGGGAGAGAGACCAGTAAAAAAAAACCACCCGAGACGAGACAAAACACTGCTCTAACGACGCACCTCCTGGCCGGATCGAACCGGGGAAATGCCACCAACGTGTCCTCAACGGCATGTCCCGGATTTCATGCTTCCAAGCACTTGCGAGCGCATAAACAATTGCGCTCAAATTTGTTAGATCTGTCCATCATTTCTTGCCCAACTTTACGGCGTCTTGCGGCCGTAGAACACCGCCATCGAACACCACTCTCGGCTGCCGTGCGACGGTTTAAGGCCTTCTTCCAAGCCCATCCGCGTGGCGATGGAAAGATGGCACCCAATGGGATGGCGTGCCCGGTGAGGTGGTAGAAAGTACGCGAGAGGACGGAAAGAATCTGAAAACACAACCATCGCATTACAGCACAGTTCAGTGGAGGGCACCATCCGGTGCTTCCGCTCGGCGTCGGAAATGGAAATGGAACACTTAATAAGACAAATTGCCATCACACGGGTGGCACATGGGTGCGCCGTTTCGGCAGCGCGGGATGCGCAGGACGGCCAGGAGTAGAGGGAAAAAAATAGAAGGCAACAACCGTGGCAGCAGGAACAACAACACGAGTCATCTGTGGCATAATCGAACGGCTAGGAGGAGGCTGCTCCAGGGAGAAGGTGATTGTAAAATTTGGTTCTGTTTCGCTTGCGATTGCCCTGCATTTAGGGCACAATTTATGTGAGCCAGAACGGCGGGCGCGTCCGTATGATTTCCTACAGAAATGCGTACCTGGGCTAAGTGAGAAGAAGAAAACATAAACAACTAGGAATAACGATGAAGAGATGTATAATAGAAGAGCTAAGCTATATGAATCGTAGTGTAAATATGTTTCGAAATCGAAGCGCTTTAACAATTATATGATTTACATGTTATTTCCGTATTTGTTTGTCGCAAAAACTTTTAAAATGATTGCTTAATCCTGAGAGTTGCTCCACATGCAGGAAAAAAGGATACTAAAATAATAGAGATACTATTATTTTTATTATTTATTATGATTATTATTTATTATTATTATTATTCATGAAGAATCACATCAAAACAGCACTCTGTAAAATAATAATCGAATAAATGATATAAAGAGTCATACGTCGAAAATGCTTTACACAGTGCCTCGTTTTGCACAGATCAACAGATCATCTGAATGCTAATAGCATAACTCACAAAATAGCATAAAGTGTTAGCAGTCCATCTTTATTTACTTTCAACTGCTCCTTGATTAATTTTTACGGGAACTGATTGTCACATTTTTTTTTTTTTTTTATTTAGAAAGATTCAAAACAAAATCTTGCATAGTTTGGTGGAAAAGTTCGATTGGATGTAAAGTAAGCCATGATTTTGAAAGTCACACACACGTATGTGATTTCTGTCAGTTATAAAATCGTATTATCCTAATAGCTTTCAAATAAAACTTCAATAACTTGATGTATTACGATTCACAGCTGTACTTTTGTAAACATCTTTCTGCACAACACAAAATTGAACAAATCATTTGTATTCTAGCATCACCCCACATCAAACAGGACTTTGCATCCAGCAGCAACAAAAAAGTGTGAGCATAATTATAGCGAACGGTCCCTGGGTTCTAGCGGAGGTCGACGAAAACACAATAGTTAAAAAAACGCCACCCACGGCAACGGAAGGCAAAAAAAAAATAAGCTCAATAATCTGCCAATTCCAGCGACCCTTCGAAGGCGCGCGCCCGCGCGTTCCTTGGGTGATAACATTTTCGAGCATCTTTTCGCACACCGAGCGACCGGAAGAACCGTGGGACGAAGGTGGATAGGGCGTGAAAAAAAAGAAGGTAAAACAAGCTGATAATTACCACCACTGACGATAATTGCGCCAAATCGGGCCAATTATTTAAGTGACTTTGATGCTGCTACCCGTTTCCGGGCGACGTTCCTTTCGCGCCTTCCGTGAACCGTTCGCCACCGCACGAAGAAGCGTTACGTTTCTTTTATGGTTATAATAGCTAATTTTCATAAATAAGATTGCGATATCCCTTTTAGCACGCCGGCTCCGCGGGAACGTGTCTACCGCACGGGTGGGTTTAAGCGGATTAAGCGTGAACCGAGCGTGTTTTTCTCCATTCATTCGTAGATTCCTTTTCCCATAATGTCTGGCAGCAGAAAGGGGAGTTTTCTTTAGTAAGGCAAACAAACTTTTAATTCCTAATGGTAACGAACTTTGTATGTGTGGCACACTTTCGGTGCAATTTTAGGCCCGTATTGAACCCGATTCTACTATTTTTATTTCATCGGAAATCCTGAATCCTTTCGTAATTTGAGTCCATTCAATTCAACTAATTGGTGGCTTTGTGAATAGAAAATATTTATTCTTCCGAGAAGCTATTAAACATATCTACATAAGCTCTTAATATACTATCAACACCGCTGGTTCATACATCCCAATCACAATCGAAAACTGTTTATCAATTAAAAAAAAAGAACGTTTATAATAATAGTTACCGGATGTTCAAGATTATTTAATGATAATCACAGTGCATATTTTATCGATTGAGGATAAATTAATTTTGAAAATAGCATCAAGATCAGCTCGATTTAATTAACGCAAAAAAAAGTTGTCTATAAATAAAGGTGTACGTCAAAGTCCTCAAAATAAATCCTCCGTCACCTTCTCAGAAGAGGGCGGCTTATACTTCCACGTAACTATTTGAGCCCCTTTTGCGATCAATACATCGTCCGGAATACCATTGGTACAGATACGGCATAAACACTCAAGCGAACGGAACGCATTAATCATTTTCCGGAACCGATCGGCCAACCGCGATGGCTGCGGTGCAAATTAGAAGACACCACACACTACTTCAAACGATGCCACTCGAGTGGAGTGTGTGTGTGTGTGTGTGTGCGGAAGTTTCACCCGATCCAGATTTGCGCTGTGATCGAGAATATGATGATAGCCCCTAGCCGTCGCCTGTCAGGTGCAAATTGAAGCCCTTCGATCCGGCTCGTTGCCAATGCGCCCTCTAATCGACATTGGCCAGCAGTATCCGGTGGCTTCCGTCGCAACCAGAAGCTCCACCACATGCTCAAATGCAGCAGTATTAATTTTTTTTTGCCCCCCAACCCAGCTGCATTCGATAACATATTCAACCAACGGAAGACTTCCCCATCGTCGGTACCCAGTACCGGGTTATAATTACCTCCGCTGGTGGCTCACCGATTTGGCCACCGGTTTGCATGCACACCATCAACACCAACACTACCGTGCCTTGCGCCATTTCCGTCGTCGGGTGGCAAAACCGCATCTCGAGGTGCACCCGGAGACGCCACACAAGACGAGCTGATTAATTATGGCAGGACGCGTCGATCTGATGGATGCCTTGGGTTTCCGCGGTCGCTGCATCCGACCGTCGCGTGCATCTGCATGCAACAGGGTGAAGCGTAATTGCCACCGTCGATTGGGAATCCCGATATCCGATTGCTGCCGCTTCAAGTAGCGCTTGCGGTTCGGATGCATTACGGCACGCTAAACATGCACTGCTGACGGGTGGAAATTATCGATGAGTTGTCTTGGCGGGCTGCGAACACGATACTCGCAGTTCGCTTTGCTGGAGGGGCATTGCGTTGATTGATGGATGGCTGGCCAGCGAGTGGATCTTTGAGGTATGGAAACGACACTTTCGGGCGCTCAGGGATGGTTGTTTCATCGTTCAGGGATTATTGATTAACGGATGGCGTGGTTTAGATGCTAGCTTAAATTTGTATTTTTTGTATTGCTCTAAAACACGGCAAAAATCATTTTCCAAGGCGAATTTTTATCAACTAAATCGAGAAGTGTTCAACAAAAAGACAACGGCGTGACTATACTAGCTTGTTAAAGCACTTGCAAAATATGAGTAGTACACTGAAGCTTTAAAAACTTGAAAAATATGCACGACTCACATCACCGTCAAAGATTATGAAATGATTGTAATGATCCATTATAATCCAACGTACGATCGTACGGTCGTATAGCTTCACGTAACGAACATTTGAAAAGCAGTTAAAATGGAAACTGCCATCATAATTGTTTGATAATTTTACCGTTATCTGCAACAATAATTAGTACGAGAGATGGTACTCGAGGCAGATCAAACGAATCTTTTGTCCCAACAGATGAAACCTTATTGCATGGCACGAATGTGATATAAAGTTGTTGTCTATTGATTGTCGCTATCTGCACTGTACTATCTGATCAGTCATCCATATCAGCCATCTCGAATGAATGAATTCATCTAGCCATCGATTAAAACGCTCCGATCTACCATATGTTCAGACATTTTATTTCCATACATCAGCGCTTAAAAAGCTTTCCTTCATAGAATACTTCTTCAGTGCGTTTTCTTCAACTCCTTTGCCAACTAATACACATAGCCTCCGAGACTGCCAACACCGGTGTAACCCGCAACGGCGGGCGTTCCGGCCGCAACCAGCGTCGCCGACGGGTATGTCTGGATAACCTTCGTGTACGTGCTCGGTGCCGGATGGACGATCTTGCTGTATGTGGCCGGAGCCGCAAACGTAGCACCGTAAGCTCCCGTGCCGAAACTTCCATACCCAACAGGATAAAAGCCACCGTACGCGAGCTTACTGTGAGCCGCATCGTAGGCCGCCGTGTGATAGGAAGCTGAAGGAAGGAAGTTAAAATGCGTGAGATTGAGATGGCTTTTGGCGAACTGTGGCCACGAGAACGCGCCCTTACCTGCTGCCGGCAAGGTGTACGTCGATTTGATCACGGTTGGAGTGACGTATGCGGTCGCTGGATAAGCGGCCAGCCCGATCGAGCCATCGTACCAACCGAATCCGGACAGGCCCGTATAGGCTAGACCGATGCCACGCTTTTCTTGGCGCTTTTCTGTCGCGACCTCCGCCATTGCGATTTGTTGCTGCTGCTGCTGCGGACTTGCTACAGGACCAGCGAGGACGACACTGGCTACGGACGCCACCAGGAAGAGAGATACCTGGAGAGACAAAGATCGCATAAGAAAGGTGTTGTTGGATTTTAAATCAACTCCAGCTTCAAAGGTGAACCAACAATGAAAAGCTCCTACCGCGTTATACCGTTGTTAGATCAGCTTAAAATTCTACCTATGCAAAATGGTAAACCATCCTCAGATACGATTGCGATTATCGTCGTAGCTATTGAACTTCCCCGGGGAATTTGGGCCGAAAACCCCTGGCGATGAAATTTTAATCAATGCTACGCAACCCGCCTCGAATGATGGTCAGCTTTGGTCAGCAAATGCAAATCGGACAGGATCCAGCCATGGCACCTAAAAACGAGCCCATCGTCGATCATTGGCCACCGTACGGACTGCATCGTGGCCATAAGCCATATCGGATTGCCAGATTGGAGGCTTTCTGGCACGCCAGTTGATTGAATGATTGGTTTAGAACGGCTCCAACGGCTGCACGATGTCACGACGGGAACGCAATAAGGTCGACTAGCGCCGCCGGAAACGCGGCCCCAAAACGGGCATCTATCGCATCCCGTTCGACTGAAGTTAATGAGCCCGCGAAAAGCGCCATGATGCCAGGAAAAAGGGAAAACTAGCCTGCCGGCAACACGATGGACCCAACCGAGTCAGGTCCGTCCCGACGAGGCGCGTCGACAGTGACGGTAAAGTACAAAATAAACATCACTTCCGAGGCACCGATTTCACTTAGCGAATACCTGCGAAAGCTTTTTAGTCCCACACTCTCCACAGAGCGTCTCTCTTGCGAGCGAGCGGACGGAATGGAAAACGTGTAAATTCCACTAAAACGCCGCTGGAAAAACCGACCCACTCGCGAGCACTTCCGGCTTCCTGGGTGGCTGGGTGCGCTTGTACGCCCTGATTATGGGGCCTCCCTTTGGAAGGCCACCACCACCATCACGAGGACGATGACTGTGGACTGCTGAAAAACGGCTCGGATTCCACTTGGTACGAGATTTGAAAATTTTCTTTCCCTCCGACCCCGGGAATTTGTATGTCTCCTTTTGCCATGGAACCGGGGCACGCAAAGCCACCAGCTCGCTTTCGTTCGTAATTAGTCAAGAACTGGGAGCTGGCGCGAACTTGAACCATAAACCGATGGCTCCATTTTTTTTTTTTTTGTAAACCGTTCCCATGGGAGAGATTTTCCACCCGCTCGGTGAGGAAAACTTTTCCCACACTCGCACCCAGTTCCGCTACAACATCCGGATCATCCGTTACAAGCGGTGTGCCTCTTGACGACGACGACGACGCGGGGGGTGGCAAACTTTTGTCCGGGTCCTCGAAACTTTACCATCCGGCCACCCGTTCGCCTGGGCGTAATGAAGTTTCGCCACGCCAAGTGCCAACGCCACGTGCCACCGAGCCACAGCGCCTCGTGAACCGCGCAAGAACGCACGCCAGTAGATATTCATTAGTCGCCCGCAATATGTCGGTGCACATGTATGTGTGTGGGTGTTCCAGCATCTGGTTCGGGCCAGCATTTCCGGGGCAAACCCCCGTGGGGCGAACATCTCCGGGACGCCATCTGGCGGTGGATGAGCGAAACTTCACGCGGCACGTCCGGAACGGGCGACCACAAGTTTCGGGACGACCCCGGATTGCAGCGTGATGATCGTACCGGACCAGGTGATGACGTTTCCTACACGCGTTCGTTATTGCCCCCTGGGGCCGGGCTGGCCATGGCCATGGCCACTGGGCGCTCGTGGGAGTGCTGGCATCCTAAAATAAAGCAGCACGGATGGGTTGCGCGAATGCATGCGGCGGTCACATCGTTGGCGTGCACTTAACGACAGTTTCGGAATGGTGGTTCCTTTTGGTTTGGCGGTGGTTCGTTTTTCCTTCTAATTAACCTCCGACAGGGCACGTTTTAATTAGAATTGGATTTCGAATTCGGGGATTTTCGCAGCTCTATTAAGTTTGCCACCCGTCCTGGTGCTTGCCATTGGTTGTGCGGGAACATTCGAAGGTTTTTCGGTACAATCTGGTGCCCAAAACGACTTTCATTGTACGGCAAAACCTCAAACAAAGTTGTAAGAGATTTGCACATGATTTTAAAAGCACGCAAAGCTGTGAGCAAAAGCTCTTGAAACGGCTCCAATAGTATCTCTCACACCAGTAAGCTTACACTACGGGAAAAGGACTACGGGAAAAAGTTATTGTACTATTTGCGTTCATTCAGAAACATTGTTCCCCAGAGCGTGATGCAAAAGGTGTTAATTTCCGGCAACGAACTTAGACAAACAATATAAGCTTCTTTCTCCAGCACACCCATCGGTTAACTTTTCCTCAACAAATTCGCTTGTTTGCTCTGGTGCTGGATGCTCGTTCTTCAACCACGGCAACACGAAAACACGTCCATTAAAACCCTGGCCCGAGCGCCATAAGTCACTCGATCAACTCGTACCGTCCGCTGGGGAAATGACGCCACCAAAGATGAATAATCAAACCGTAGGTGTGTGTGTGTGTGGGGGGCTTAAACCAGCGAATGCGAAAGCTTAGCCTCACCGCTGGAGCCGTAAACTTTCAAATGAAGCGTTGCCATTTGGAAAAACTATAAAAAAACACACCCACACACACACACACACAGCCGCAACACCCTGCAAGTGTGCCGTTTTTCTCGCAATCAGTTGCCATCATTCCCCATCGAAAGGATCAACGGCGAAAGGGCCAGTAGTAGAAGAAAAAAAAATCCGCCCTTTCGAACGAATGGGCGAAAAAGGGATAAAAAATAAACGCCGCTTTCGAAATGGGGTGGGTGGGGGAGGCAAAAAAAAAGCCAGAACCATTCCCCCCGGCCAAAGGACACACGGGAAAACCTTTTCGATGTTACGGTTTGACTATCCACACCCGCAGGACCGGGCCCAGGATGCCAGAATTCGTCTTGCTTTTTTACTGCCCTTCCGATGCCGGCCTTTCGAGCGCGTTGCCTGCGACACTCGCACCGAGATGCTGGCAAATGAGCAGTTTCTCATTTTCTTCAACCCTCCGCCGCGGTTTGCGGTCTGTTGTGGCGGTGGAGCTGACCCGGATGGTGCAGGCCGGGCCTCCACCAACCGTAAGCCGAGCCGGGCTTTTAATCCGTTCGCTGCTGGTTTTTTCCTCCTCCTTTTTTTCGGTTCACTTGCCATCCCGTTGTGGGCTACGGAAGAGGAGCTTTCATTAACTTTTACCGTCACCCGCCATCACTCGACAGGTTCATTATCGATCGATCGATCGAGACGGAAGCAAGTAGAACAAACGGTGAAAGCGCAGGAACCACTCAGGCTCGCGCCCTGTGACACCACGGAGCGCACTTATTATGGTACGTGCGTTTTTCACCGGCCAGTTTCGGTTTGATTCGGTGATTTTTACTCAGCCGGTGCTTAACGAGAAGCCCCCGATCAAACGCCCTTCGGGCTGCCAAGGGAAAAAGCCTTCAGAATGGTGGGCTTTCCAGTTTTCAAAACCCCCCTTTTGGGTTTTACAGTGCTGCACGAATTTTTAACGCCACATCCCGGTGCCATCGTAAAGGGAGATTAAAATCAAATAAACTATCCTCACCCGACAGTGGCGTGAGAAGGGCGAGCGTTGGCGAAAGCTGAAATCAAATTCTTATCGATTTTATGACCACCCAAACACCCCCCTCCTCTTTGTTCCCACTCCCCGCTCGCCATACCCGTGCGGGGGATTTAAAGTTCTCAACGAAACCGGCGAAATTTCGCTCCACCCCCTGGTTGGATGGGTGGGTGAATGGGCGATCGTAAAAACTAGTTGTTCGTCCTTTTTATCGAACGTACGGAGGCGCACTACCAGCGCACCGTTTAAAACATCGCCCCCAAAAAACCCCGAACCGAGTGCCCTTTAAAGGGGCAGGATAAAATCTCAATTTAAATTCAATTTTTCACCGACCGACCCATTTGCACCAACGGGTGCCAGCCAACGGGGTGGGGGGTTCATAAAATCGGGCAAAATCTTCTGCCAAAACCACCGCACGGGTACAGCGGAAAATGGCCAGTGCACAGCATTTCGCGGTTGAAAAACCCCTGCCGATGCCTCAGCTGCCAGGACGCCAGCGAGTGGTGCGAGAAAAATGAAAGCTCGCAAAAAAAAAACGGCGCGCTTTTACGCGAGCTCCAATTTCGCGCGAGTGCTTTGCGAGCGATAAGTAACTGCGCGTCAAAACTGTTTGTCGCACAGCTAATTAAAGTTTTGGCTTCGCCGAAAAGTCCACCCTGTTGCTGGATCGCCGACGGCCGTCGTAGAACTGCTGGCAACTTTTTTTTGCCAAAACGCAAATATCCTTCATTCGACCGACACCGTGCCACCGAGGGTGAACGCGCCCCGTGCCACAAAGGAGAACGCGTTCTTTTGCACGGTTGTCCAGCGCGAGAACTGAGAAAGCATCTTAGTCTTGTGGGTTTCTTTTTGCTACCATCCGGTGGCGAATTCAGAAGCTCGGAATGAAAGCGAGCAGCCAAATTGCGAGCACTATTATCGGCGTGGCTTATTAGTTTTAGGTCGTTTGAATTTTCACAACCCCAAAACAAGTGGTCCCGCGCGACAAGAGCCGTTCCTTTTGCACGGGTCACAACATCGGTATTTCGTTCGCGCATCGCCTGAATCCTGTGAAACGCCGGCTCTTCAACGAGCCGCTACTCACCAGCACGTTCATGTTGTATGGGTGCGAGTAGATTTTTCGGCTGTCACTAGCAACACTTGCACACTTTGGCTTGAGCTGAACGATAGGCACTTACTGTTTGTCGGCTGTAGTCGCTGCATTCTCTTATATTCTGCCAGCTATCTGCTTGCCTCCCAGACTAAACACAACCTCCCACTTCAGAGCGTGTATTGGAAAGGGCAAACACACGCGAGATGAAAATGCTAATTATGCAATGCGATGCATTTTCCCAGCAAAAAACCCACCTGAGTGGGTGCATGCGCGTCGGATGGTACGAGCGTGCCGTCGGAATTGGAGGTTTCTGCCGCAGACCGTGGCCATTCGCTCGTTCTTGGCTGGGCACAGTGTGCCGAACAAATTGCTCTTTGAATGTTGGTACTATTTGCTGAGCAAAGCGGTGGCAGATGTGTTGGCATAATGTGTGATAGTTTATTAGCGGTAGTATATCTTATCATTTTTTTGAGCAACACCTTTGAAGTTTTATGCGGAATTCTCGTTTCTTGTTTCGGTAAAATGGTGTTTGGGTTTCGATACAATTTAGGGCATTTTTGCATTTAAGGGGATTTCAAGTAACGACTTAGAAACCAATGCTAACAATGTTTTTTTAATGCACAATAAAAGATGCAGAAAAAGAAACATATTATGCTATGATAATTAACAATCATTACATAGAATGAATTACTATTCGGGTATCTTAAAATTAGAATAAGATAAAAGAAAGCAGATCTACTTTGAACTGAATTTAAATGTATGCAAAAATAGATGCTGAAGTATTGCGTATAATTTCTTAATTATTTCTTATTAATTTTATGTTCTATCAAAAATCAATGAACTTATTTCAACATTAAAGAAAACTTTAAATATTTTTTGGATCCTTCAGTAAAATATTATTCATATAAGTTCAACCTTCAAAAATCAACAGCAATAACGTTGATTCGAATATAACATAGCAATAACGATGATATATATTACCTCTTTTTCTACCATGTTACCCATTAAACGATTAAGTACAGCTCATAGTGGGATGGATTTGTAGTCACTTTACAAATATTCTGACGCACCACGTAACAAGCAGCTGTAAGCCAACCGTATGCCAGTTGGACATCGCTAGCATTTGCTCAGAGATAGGAAGCAATTTACGGTTAAACTCCTCAAACGCCTCCACGGATGTCCGAACACGAGTGGCCGTGTGGAAGTAGCGTTTTGTTCGCTGGAAAATCTCAATCTTCCGACGGCTTTCCCAGCCTTGAACCCGCGCATTCTTCCCTTTTCACTGCACCACTGGCGTCCCCTAGTGGATCCAACGGAAGTGATCAATGACGCGTCGATCGAAAGTGCATTAGACGAAGGCCAACGGGCGTCAATTGTGTGCCGCATCCGCTTCCTGCTTCCAGCGCCGGGAAAGAACACGGCAAGTACGCGATGCTGATTGCTGGGGGAAATCGAAAGCTTCGAGCAAATCGTACCCAAAGGAACCGATGCGATCATGCTTGAGTTGCTGGTGTTGTTTGCACGTTCTCTAGGCACCCGCACAACCCGCAGCTTATCGCTTTTATTCTCCATAACCCTTTCGAACCCATGCGCGTTGGATGGGAACTGTGGCTACCGTCGATCCGCCATTGCAACATATGCCGCCCCCAACAACAATTTCGCAACCTTCCCTTTTGGGGGTGGCGCTGGGAAAGCTCCAGCACGAAGCTCACTAATCCATTTGGTGCGAGATCAACGAGCTCAGCGCTTGCATCGCAGTTTATGATTATGGCACCCTTACGCGAGCGTACAATAGCCCGAGAAACCGCACCGGAGCTGCGAGTTTTTGCTGCCAAATAATTGCTGGATGCAAACACACACACGCACACACACCTTATACAAGCCCTTCGCGCGGCGATGATAAAACACATTTTGGAGGTTTTCCCCTGCACCGATGGAAAGAGCAAACGTAATTAATTTTAAACGCGATGGAGAGGGCTTTGATTGGGCTGGGCAAAGAACGGTTGCTTGCGCTTTGCAAGGTTCTTTATTCACCTTAAAGGCAAGCTGGTTTAAAGAACGAAGCGTTAGGGTTGATGCCTGTCGTTTAAAACATGTACTTGGTGTATTTTAATGTATTGATCCACATGAAAAATTAACTAATATATTTTATACAAGGAAAACTCTCATTAGAAAAATATTATTCTTTATTTTACTATACAGTTTATTTTATATTTTAATAAAATTAACATGATTTAAGCTATATGAAGAGGGATGCAATATGAAAATTTAAAAAAATCATATTTTAACTATGTACACTGAAAATGAAGGCTTATACAGTAACGCTCAGTTATAGATATCCACGAAATGCTCAGATTTGTCACACCTTTGACAAGATTGTCTTTTATTTAATTTTTCTCGTTGTACATTTAGCCTCAAAAAAACTGATCTGATTGTATGAACAATAAATCCGCGTCACAAAATAAATGGTACCAGGCATGATCGAAAAGCCACTTCCCAGTCCTGCCACCATCGGTGGGATTTCACATGCCAACGTGAATTGGGCCGAGCCACTCTTTTGTGAGCTCAATGCTTCGCCCAAAAAGCGAAAACCCAATGCGTACGATCGGGTTTATCTACCTACCGGCCAGGTAACAATGGCGTCGACTGCAAGGTGCCGAATATTCCACCCCGAATAAAGCGGGCCGATAAAGCGATCGATCCAAACCACTGGCCCACGTGATCCGGATCAATGGAGCTCCGAGGTTCGCTTCCGTCATCCGTGTGCCGCACCAAACTCAATTAGCCGTGAATCGCGGGTCGTTATAATACACGGGGCTCGAAACACACGGCGGAATGCAAATCTGTCTAAAACAAAAAAACAGCACACACACACACGCACGCGGATACTCACACATACACAAAACCTGGCTTCTCTGGGGACGCTGCATGTCAAAAGCGCCAACCAGGCGTACGAAGTGCATTATCCTTTGCACAAATCCACGTGTCGCGTGCCCCAATAAAATAGGGGTTGACATCGTTACGGGGTGATTTCGAGACCCTCCCCCATTCGAGTGCCGGTGCGAATTCCGGCGACAACAATAGCACGTTGGCGTCGGCTGATAAAACATCGCACCGATACGTGCGATGGCAACGAAACCCGTAAAAGGGCGGCTTCAGGTTGAACCGGATCGGCCAGGATAAAACCGAACACCACGACCGTGGCGATAATGGGCAAATTTTGGTGATAATTCCAGCAGGCCCCTCCCACCCCGCGATTCACCGGAACATGCCCGTCCAGACGGCGGCCACTTTCGAGCTTTTCGCCGCAGCGAGTGCATTGTCGACTCAAGCGGGTGCAGCTGGCAAGGACGAAATCAGGTTGGGCCACAAATCAGGTGCACCGCGGAACTGCGGGCGAGTGCTGCTTTATCGGTTGTTGTCACATGCTAATGAATTGCCGGTGTCGGCGAGTCGGGTTGTTTGTTAGTCGCGTTAATTCCCCCGAGCTACGGTTCATTCTAATTCACACCGTGGGCTATCGGGAAATTGGTCCACCATGTTGGAGTGGAGTGACGAATGGCTTCCCCCTGAAGGGCCCAAGGGTGGAAATTAAATTATAATGTTTCATCGGATGCGATGGCAATGGACAGTGGACCTGTATGTCGGTGTGCTCAAATAAAATAGCCTCATTTTTTAACCCTTATCGTCCTGCTGATATGTCCTTGTCCGTAGAAACACTGACGTTTTAATTATCAACTACGATCGCTATACATTGGTTGACTACATCTTAATCCACAGTTTTAGCTTCGTATGGGTTTTCAGCTTAATCGAGAATGATATGGTATAAATTCTATTTTCGTATTATCGATAGCTTTAGAACAAAAAAACGTTGCTTTAATTTCAATTGGTTGAATGCTCAAAGTTTAATAACAATAATATTTTCTAGGTGGTTTCTTTTACAAGTAAACATAATTGCTCATTAGCTTCATTATTGAACGTTGAATTTTTATTCTGTTTCTCGTTATTTACTATGTACTACTATGATTCAGTGTCGAATTATAGCGAGGAGACTTTGTCCAAAACGATTAGAACTAGTGAAGGTCGGGGACGATAGCGCTCAACCGCAATTGGTTCCGGTTTCGCAAGACCACTAAGCGGATGTAATGCCCAGTAAGTACGTAAGTTTTACTTGATTTTGAAGCTCTTATGCTTTGAAAAAGATGATTGTATTTAGTTCGATGTCATGAGTAGTGATATTCTTTGAAATAGCGGCATTATAGAATTCACTCAAATATGTTTCGCTGTTGCTTTTAAAGGCTTTCTTTATCCAGTTAAGTCCAGCTCTCGTGATTGTCCAATCTTCGGTCGCATTCTACGATTTCGAACCTTCTCGTCCATTTAAGTGATCCAACACCACGCTTAACCGTACTTCGTGAGTCAACTTGCTCATCTTGAATTGTTCATGTAAAAAGAAATCCGCCAACCAACGTTCGTACTATCATTCTCGGGTTTCTTACTAACCTCCCTCTCTCTCGCTCTCTCTACACCGGTACAGCAAGAAAATTAGCACCGCGACAGCAATGCTCAACCGTCTGTAAACACTAGACCCACATTCCAGCACGCGCTTCAGCCGATCAACCGGAAAAACGCACCCGACCTCGCAGATGCAACGCAGATCCGCCCTGGGTAGGGCCCTCCATTTTCCCATCGTTTTCGTTTCGCGAGCTTTGTGCCCGCAGGCCCATCACGCCCCACGCGACGACTAATGCGCAGCTAAACACCGGAAGCTCTAATTAGATTTAAACTTCATCATTGAGTTTAAAACTATTTGCCCTCCATTTAAGCAGGCCCCGAGCCCCTCCCTGGCTGGCGCGCGAGCTCGGATGGGAGCGTGCGAAATTAAAAAACCCAACGGACAAAATGGGCCGGAGGGCCACGCGTGGAAGCAAACTGGCCGAGAACCGGTCCCGGTGCCGTAACCGGGACTAGCAGTGGCGCAATTTATGCAAATACAATTGGCTGGTTTTCTTTCCGTCCGGTTGGTCGGCTTTGGAACGGCCGACGGTCCTACGGGCTCTCGGTGTTGGAAGCTGGCGTTTCGCACCCCGTGGCCGAAGTAGTTTTGTCGTGGCGCGTATCAACAAGTCGCCAACCATAGGCCCTTGGGGAGCGACTCGTAGGCTTGTGTTTGCGGCTGGGATTTGGCATGGGCTTTTCTCGCGCGAATTATCGCCATTGCTGGGGTTTTCCGCTGTTTTGCTGTAGATAATTAAATGAAATTTGCAAAGGTGCATTAGGTGCACAGACTACCAACACGACACTGTGCGTATATTGGAAAATGTCGAATGAAATTAGAGAAAAAAAAACGCCACCCCCCGTTATCTGTTTCTAATTCTAATATTCCCCGACAAAAGCAATTCCACAGGAAATTTGCATGCCGCCTGAAGAACGAAATAAAATCCCCAATCTCACGCACACTCAAAAACAAATTATCTCTGCGCAATTGGGCATTATAGCGGCCCTTGGATGCGAACGGGGCAGTATCCCTCGGTGGGTGGAAAATTCTTTTCCCCGACCGGCAGTGGCATTTGCGCTCATCAAAAGAAATCAGTAGGTGGGCTGTGGGTGGATGGGGGGGTTCGCCAACATCAACAAAAAAAAAGGATGTCCAGTCGGGTCAATACTATCAATTCAAATTCCCCCAACACCCTCCAGTCGTCGATCGGTTCCCGACGAGGAGGAATAACCGAGCACCGAGAACATAATCCTTAAAAGGACCTCCTCCGGGTGTCTTTGAACCCGTTCCGGGGCCACTGGGAGGATTCTTTGTATTTGACAGCGCGCGCGCGCACACACACAAGCGGCGAGAGAAGCGATTTGGTTTAATTGGACCAAAATAGCTGTCCGAGGGCCCGTTCGGTAGGGGGTGGTAAAACATATAATAATCAGGCACATGCCTTTTGTTTTCTTCTTTGTGTTGCTCCATTCACCGAAAAACGAACGAACAAAATCATTTACACCCCATTACGCGGCGAAAAACAGATGGCCCAGCCGGCCGTGCACCCTTCGTATCGTTGCCGTGGCCAATCCGAAGGATTAATTAGTGTGCGGTGAACAGCAGACAGTGGTGCTGTGATAGTGTGCAAAAAGGTGTTCGGTGTGATGCAAGGACTGCATCGGCATCGGGCTCGATTCATGTCATGTTTGCACACCCCCAGGTTGAGAATGGGCAGAGAATGATCCCTGCTTGGCTGAAAGTAATTGGAATTGATTCAATTTTCTATCGATCATCTTGCTAACCTGAATCAGTTGTTTAGAACACCAACGGTATTTCCATCAAAGATAGTTAAAAAAAAACAGATGCTACCAAAAAACAGACCAACACATGATTCCAGACACTCTGAACTCTGAAAACTACTAAATAGAGTTTCACCGTCAAACTTCATTTTAATACAAGGAAGCTGTATTCAAGTATTCCAGCATTCCCATCATCACCAGCTTGATGTTCATCAAACCATAAACAAATCGGAGCTGAATAATTTAGAGTGCCTTTTTGTGCTGCAAAGGCTTTCTTTGAGGGTATTGAGCACACAAAATTGGCAATGTGCGTAAGTAAAATTGCAAAAAGGGAAAATAATTTTCAAGAATTTGTCAAGCAATTTATTGTAAAGGTTTAGCAAAGCTTCAGACATTGTTCCGTTTGAATTATTACTACTTTTGTTTATTTTCCAAATGCTTCACGTTTCACGTTGTAATCTAGGATATTCAAATAATATCTAGCGCCACCTAGTAGTGAGATTGTGAAGCGTAACAACTGCTAGCGCTTTTTATGCTGCAAGTGGAAACCATCGAATTACCCTTTCTATAAATCAGATCAATCTGGTAAATAAAAATTCTATCAAACACATAGTTATAGACATAGTTCTATCAAACACATTAACCAGTAAACTAAATGCAATTTGAATTGTCAATATAGAATTCAAAAACGCTTAGAATGATTTCAAAACGAAGCGTTTCTATCGATAAACAGAAAAAAGGGAGTAAGTAAACATTTTTTCCAAAGCATTCATTTTTTTCATATAAAAAAGTATGTATCCTTTTAATCTAAAAAAGAGGATACTTTATTTGAGGAAAAATCACTTTGTCACAATCATTTGTGTTTTGTGATATTTCATGGATTTCATCCATGACTTTTACGATACTTGAAAAAAAAACATCTGACATTTGTCAAAGTGCTATGTTTGTGTATGTATGTTTTGGTTGTACATTTTTAACTAAATCTTATTATTTGAATTAAATTATATAAAAAAATACGGCTTGTGTTCTGAAAGTTGTCGGTATTTGCTGGTTACTATTTAGTAGCAGAGAAAGTTTTAGGGGAACGCATCCTGTTAGTTAATTTTTAGCCAACATATTGGTTGTATCGTATATCAAATTAGTAGCAACAATGAACGAAGTAAACAAAATATTTTAAGGTTTTTTCATAGCTAGAAATTGCACAATGTTGCATAATAAATGTAATATTTCATGATTCTTTCCCCAGAGCATACAAAAAAGTTCGAATTTAGAAAACGACACACCTGAGACCGTGTCCTCTTCAAAACAAGCAACCGTATGTAGCAAACAAAGTTTTTTGTTGTCTTAGAACTGATCCAGTTCGTTTTAGAAATACCAACAGGTTTTAAATCAAGCATTCGCTCAAATGGAAATCGATGAAAGAACCCGCTGGTTGGCAGAGAACAACAGTAGTACAGATGAGGTATTTTTTCTTAAAAAATGTTTTGAGAATTACAGTTCAATTTATTAAAAAACGTCATAATAGGATCATCCCAAACGAAAGTTGCTGAAATCTTGGCTCAACCAACTGTTTCGTATCAGAATGACGGACGGTCGAATACTGGTCGGATATTTCGTATGCACCGATGCCGACGCCAACGTGGTGTTACAGTCCACCAGCGAATACACAGAAATTGGAGGAGAAGAACGAATTCTCGGTCTAGTCATGATACCCGGACGATACATAATGTCAATAGAAGAACGAAACGATACTGGACGATTTACGTGGTAACAAACAATAATTCGTTAAGTGAATACATAACTTTATTTGGTAATCACCCACTATTCCATCGCACTCCTAACATCCGATAGTCTAACGAATGAAATGAAGAGTCTTAATAAGTATGGTACACGAGCTGCTGCTGCTCTAAAACTAGTTTTTTGTTTCGTTCAATGGTTCATATCCTTTGGCCATTTTTTGTTTGAACTGCTCGTACGTTCGTTTGCGGTCGAAATGCTTCACCCATTGGGCAGGACAACCCTGCTGATACAGCTTACGGAGGTGTAAGCACTCCTTCGGTTCCGGAGCCTGGGAAGTGCATTGATATTCTGGCGCGTACTTGTCTAAACAAGCCCAGTACTGATCCCGAGCGGTCCAACACTTTTCGCGTGCGTCTTTATCCGGGAAGGACATTTCTCACTTCAATTTTTAGCCCCAGAATTCCAGCAGGGTATACGTTTCTAATGTTATGCTTATATCACCGGTGTACGGAAAAAATTCGTAAACAAAACCTCGTTTTCTGACAGCTGATCTTAGGTGCTTATCCACGACGCTTAATTCATGCACAAAAATATTTAACTGAAATTGCACCAATTACCGGATTGTCTATCCAATGCCAATAATTGAAGAATAATTATGCAATGACGTGATGAAAATGAGGCAATGTATCGGTAACATTTAGAACCTTTGCTGGTTGTTATACCATTCAAGCAGGTTAATATGGAACATAATTCGCTTTTTGAATGTTTGCCTGGTTGTAAGAAATTCATAAATTTCTATGGTAATTTCTTACACACATCTATTGGGATTCATATTTCCCAATTCTGTCCTTCTAAATCACCTAAGAAAATAACACACTACAACATTGCAGGTCAGTTGCAAACGTTACGATTTATTTGGTTGCTCCAATTGATTTCACGAAATTCAAACGTGCTTCCTATTTTTGGTAGCTATATACAGTTTTTAAATTAAGTATGCACTATATTTTAAAACGCAAAGCCACTTACCGTTTATTGAACCATTAATAATCATGAAATCTATAATCTTCTTCAACGTTATCCTTTCCGTTATTTTATCTGGGCACAGTAAAACTTTCAAATGTTTGACGTTTGACGTACGGCTGAGACAACTTCATCCTGTCTGAGCGAACCTTGGTGGCTATGAAGCTCCAACCGACTGTGCGACAAATCAGTGCAAAAGCGTACTGCATAGGTCAATACCAATTTGACGTTGTAGCCGATCTCAACACTGCCGTTGTTACTCGGCTGTTTGTTTACGCGGCGCGGTAGTGTTCAGTGTTTGGCTGCTGATTTGTTGCGTACGAGTGTTGGCTTCTCCATCAAAAGAGTAAAAAAGGATACGGAGATATTTTGTGATGGGAGGGTATTGATAGTTGAAAATATTTCCGTGCCAGTTGCGTGCGTGAACCTCGCGATTATTGTTGTCCTCATTCACCTTCATTATAAGATCCGTTGTTACCTGCTTTGGTCTATGTTTTCCATACAACTATTTTATTGCTCTTCGTACGGCTGATCCGAGATCAACAATTCATGGATAAATTTTATCAAATTGAATTAGTACCAATACGTAAATGTTCAGATTTCGTAAAAAAGAACAAAGTCGAATTGAAATTAAGGACCTATCTTGAGCATGAATGGTAACAATATTAATAAACAGAATAGTTTCAATAGTACTTATGTTCTTACAAATAACACCAATATCGCAACAAAATGGACGGGTGTAATCGATAAATAAAAATCGTATATTCTGTGTTATGAAAGGGGATACAAATTGGGAACAAAATAATGGAAAAATAGTGCTAAAACATAGGCTGCTGTGAGAAACATGTGAGAAGCATGTGAGAAAAGGAGTAAAGTGTGATTGTATGCGTGCATTATTTTCTCTCGTTCGTTCTCTCGCTCTCTCTTTCTCTCGCGGGCTCCTCTCTGTGTCACACTAGAGTCCTTTGCTTTTGGAATTTAGCATTTGTTAATTCAAAACAAAATAATCTTTCGTATTTAAATCTCTAGTATCCAACTCATGGTGCAAAAAATGGTGCAATTTCTGTGACGGAGAACGTTCACTACTCCGAGATCGAATAGTATGTGCAATTCGCGACAGTGGTTAGGCTGCCAGGCTAGTTACTAAGGGCGCCGTGAAGTCTAGTGTTTCGACAAAAATATTCCTTCTGTCAAAGCGATTGTGGTTCTTCGCGTGGTAAACAGATACAAAAATTTAAGGACCAACTGCTGCAGCTGTTCTTCGTTAATTTTCACCGTTACCCGTTTAGCCGGTAAGTCCAGCCAAATTATCATGTATGACATTCAAAATTTAGTCTATATTACCAACATATAAAAGATGATTGATGGTGATTCTTTATAAAATATTAATGCGAAACCACCGATATTAGAAAACAATGTTCACTGCATATTTTTCTGAGGAAATATACAGAAAATCACGTAGAAAATAAAAATACACTTCATATTTGTATGTAGCTGTACTCAGTACAAAGAGCATTAATATTTTAAGAGGTAATTCAACCTTCAAAAACCATTAGGAATTCCTCTATTCTCCGTCTGACTGGCATGTGGCATTCGAGGTAGTTCAAATTTTGCAAACCTTTTCCTGTAAAAAGTAATTAAATAGGTATTCATTCATTGCGAGCTACAGAGAGCTGGAGCTATTATTGTGGAAGTCTTTTTCATCTTCAGCTAGTTTTGTTTGAGTAATATTGAATGACCTTACCTCATATCAACACATCTTATTACAATAATCACATTTAAGCACTTTATATAAATAGTAACACGTATGGAGAATTCTTCCTTTTATGGCTGGAATTAATACTTTCTATAATGAGCTTTGTATTGGGCAACGCGGATTTTATAGACAAAAAGACTATTGTTTTTCACTCTAAAGTAAATTTACTTTTATAAATTGATCATTCCTTTTTCTACTGGATCCCCGGTATGATCATTTTGTCTTTAGTAACAGATTGATAGGTTGTGCCATTGTGCACAGGCGCAATTGTAAAGAATGAGAAGGATAACGAATGTTTACGCTATGCATCTTTTTCGCCCTGTTTGGCTGGCGTCATTTCACATGTTTCTTCCGTTCTTTCTCCGTCCTAATGTTGGACGAATTTTTCTTTTCCCCATTTTCGACACCCAAAGGCGAGAGTGGGTGTAATGTTTTCGTTTCATCATGCAGTCCAAATAAAAGTGAAATAATCCGCCCGTAACCTGCTTCAGCACTAGCATGCTCTAGCTGGCGACGTCGTTTTTGTTTGCCCAATACGCCGTGTTTGCTACAGCATGATGCACCAGGCTCCGTCTGATCGACGTTGGTCGACCACAACTGTGGCCTGGAAGAACAAACGTGTTCACTTCCCAAGCATTGAGCTGCACTTAGAAATGCTGTTATTTGAGAAAGCACTCACTAAGAACGTCAGGCAATATGGATAGAAAACCAATCAGGCACAACGAATGCGCACATTTGAAATGCCATTAAATTTCTTTCCCATAATGTAACTGGAGAAATGCATACATTCGGCTTGTTTTATTCGGTCGTTTCCGTCAGTTTTTGAAACATTTGGCAAAATTATGAAATACTTTACGGTTCACCCGAAGAGACCAGATGACGTTGAGTATTTTTTTTAAATTTTAGTTTTGAATAAAGTGTTTTTAAGTGAATGTTTAATTAAAGTTTCTAGGTTCAGGTCCAAAGAAAATGGTGTTGTAATACAAACCTAATAAAACTACATAAATGCCGTGGTAGCTTCCTGAAAAATGAGCAGTTCTTTTCCATCAGCGCAAAGGCTTTATTGTGCTCTCTGCAAAATTTGTTGGTCATATTTAATACTTTAGCTTACAACAGCTGTTAGATGCTTGATAATAATAACGAATGGATAAAGGATATGAAAGTGAGTTTCATTATTCACACATATATGAATAATAGCATTTTCGTCGTGAGGGAAGTTCTATATGAAAATTGTTTGTTATATTATCCCTGCTTTATTTCGAATGCAACATTGCACAACAATGCATGTAACCATTCTTCAGTAAGCGCACATTTCTCATCAGGGATGTCACTTACTTCACTCCGGCAATAGCAAAGTGCTACCGGTAGGAAAGGAACCATGTCAGCGCAAACACCTTTGCGCGTCAGACATTGTGCAATCGCCACACCAACACGGTTCGCGACGGCCTGAAAAGAACAAATTGCTTCCAGTTCGTTTCAATTGCAAATACGATTGTATCGCAAAGCGAAGCGTGTGCATTTGGTTTGCCCACCCGAAGCCAACTTTTCGCTCCGGTGCCGGTGTCGACGGCCGTATCCTATGGCGTTCCGGGACGGAAGCGTTCTGGAGTGCGGCGTTATGCAACGAGTGTCGGAAGCGACGACCGGGCCGGGCGGATATGGAGATCGACTTCAGTGCCATCACGTAATAACAATGCCTTCCAACTGAGCGGGCAATATTTAAATAACTAAACCATGTAGCGCTCGCACCCGCACCCATCCGATCGCAGGGCGGATGACAAAGGGGTGGGGCTTCCTCGGTGCGGTTATGGGCTGCCAGGACATCATATGCACACTTGAGAAAGGCTTCCTTAGCCTCGTTCACGTCCGCTATCGAGTATTCGCCTGCTAAGACGCTTAGCAAGGAAGCCATTGCAAGCCATGCTGAATTATAACAAAGTCGAAGTGAAATTGTGATAAAAAAAGAAGCATAAAAAAAGCTCACCCACACACATACAAACGACATTGACGTTGCGTTGGTGGAATATCAAACGACAGGCCAACGGCACCTGTACTGCGCTCGGATTACTTTCTGCAAACTTCCACTGCTGCGTGTCCTTCTCGGGTCCTTCGCGCACCGTCTGGTGTTTTCTGTTCTGATGTTTTTCCCACCGCGGGTAAACGGGCGGACGTTAAAATGGTGGCCAGGGAAAAGTAATAATCAAGCCCGCCAAGCCCGAGCCGTTTGCATTTCCCGGCCATTTGCTTCGTTTGCAAACACATTTCAGTAAGCGTTGCGCACGCGGACATAAATTGACAGATTTCCGGTGGCCGATTCCGGTCCCGTGGCGCTCCGGCACTGGCCAACGGTGCTCGCTGCACGCATTACAGCCCTCCCGAAAGTTGAATGGAAATGTAAATGAACCTGGCAAGTGCGCGGTATGGCCCTCGGCGCCGGAGATAAATATGTTTGGCAATTGTTTCGGTTGCCCTTCGTGGCGTGGTGCTCTAGAAATAGCACTCACTTTCTCTCTCTCTCTCTCTTGCTGGAACCCCAGGTCTCTGTTCAGCCCGCAAAGCAAACGCTGACGACAGTGACGCAGGATGGCTCCTCATTACCATTCGTATTTTCATTATCTTTGAGTTGAGCCTCCCGCCTAGGGCCTGTGCACTCCAATCGAAATCCGGCCCACAGTGCGTATGAAAATTCCCACCAGAACTGGGTTTTCTTGGGTTCGACGAATCAAAAAAAAAAGTATGCCTTCCTCGTGCTTGTGTGCGGGGTCGCCTTTCAGCTTCGAACATGAAATTAACGGTTAATCCGTTGGCGGCAAATTGACACCAACGGTCAGCAGTCGCGTTTCCACGCCACCGCGACTCGCGTGCTTTCCACGCTTTCAAGTTCAGGGAGTTCGTTGGCCCGCGCAAATTTGTGTTACGCGATCGACTTTCGGGGGGAGGTTTTGCGACCCGTGAGTGTACTGTTTTGCTGTGTACGTTTGCCGCCTGCGTGTGCTCCGGTTTTCTTTTGCGATTATCGCGCTGTTGGCCGTGGAAGTGAAAGGCTTTTGAAGTGAATCGATTTGCTGGAAGGTATGGCGAGAGGGTTTTGTGAACTTTTGCTTGAGGGTTTTGTGGTAGAACTTTAAATTCTGCGCTGTATGAGCTGAAACAAAAGGGATTGCAGCTGTTTTAAATTTTACACTGGAATATGTTTTGTACTGTATCTCCTGTACAAATGGATATTCTTCTTTCGAAAAAAAAAAGGCAATTTTCATTGCTCGTTCATTACAGCTTAAAATGCAACAGCAAAAAGTAGCAGATCAAACAAAAAAAAATCCACACTGCAGTAGACGACACAACACGACGATCACGTATGTTAACGGTTTTTGGTATTCTTTCTTCTTTACATTCCCACGGTATCTCCTTCACCGTGAGGTCAGATCCGATCCGGAGCCACGGATGCCGAGCCATTCGTGCGAATTCATTCAGCCAAAGGCCGTGGCTTCTCTGCCGAAAATGGTCCAGTTTCTGTACATACGTCATGGTGGTTGCATTTTTTCCCCCATTTTGTCGACCTCCATGGCCTCGTTCGGTTGGCGTTTTAGGAACACCGTGCTCGTAGAGCTTTGTGCCGAGAGCCAAAAACCCCCTGGGCACCGAAAGTCGAGGTATTTTGGGTTTTTTTTATAGTTCACTTCATTTTAATGAGACGCCACATAGTCGCTGAATGGTCTCGGGCGTTTAATAGTCCTGTTTGTTGCTGAAGAACAAATAAAAAATTCCTTGCGTCTTACAGTAAGAAGAGCATTTTGTAAGCGTTGCTTCGATTAGATTGCCGTACTTCGGATGAAAAGCAAACACACTTTTCTCTTCTTCCAATGGTGCAATACGTTTACCGGTTGCTCTGGCAGTAAAATTTGGCGTGTAATAGGTGTACAGTATTGCAATTTGTTTGCTCGCTCATCAGCTTGCTTATTAACGTAAGTGTTACCGTCTGGTTTAAGTGTTGTTAAATTGTCCCCCATTTAGAGCTCCAAACAAATGCCACCTCAAACAAGCCCAATAAGCTAATAGGCGATAAAAAAGAATCGATGTGATCCTAAGGGCTTTTTTCCAAATGTTACTATAAAAAAGCATTCCCTCAAATCGTATTGATCGATACAATTGTTTCCTAATGCTGTGTATCATTCGCCAAACTACAATCCGTGACGGTCGCAAAGCTGCACCCTTGCCATGAGGTGGCGCCTTTCCGATTGACGAGATGATCGAAAGACGAACGAAAAGTTCTCTCCACGGTGCGCTCCCCCAAGAGCGAACAGATTTTCCCACCTGAGCGAAAAGCCGGCCGGCCCGCTAATGCATGGCAGGGCGTGGAAAAGTGAACCACACAAAGCCCCCGTTTTTCCAGCTGTGGTGCAGAGCGAGACCGAACGCTGTACGCGGATCAAAAATTGTGATCATCTCCTATGCGAGTCACGTACTGTGAAAAGTCACGACTTTGCCAACACAAAACAGAACGCGCCTCCAGGGTGCGAAGGGTGTATTTCGCGTGGTGACGGGATTGGCCTCGGACGGCCGTTTTGTTGGGCAGTTGCTCTCGAGCCGAACAGGTTAGGGGCGGAAGTGCTGTACCATTTTTTTCTCTCTATCTCTCTTTTTTTACCGGAAGTTTCATGTTCACCCACAGTGGCGTTGGAACGTGAGCGCTAAGCGGCAAACCCTCGGATGAATTGGAGGTTAATTGTTCGGAAAAGGGAAGTGAAGCCAGATTATGGTAGAATTTACAACAAAAAAAGAAAAAAGAACTGCTGTAGCAAAAATGCGCCATGAATATTCTTTGGTCAGCACGTCCGCCTGACCCCGAGCAAGCACAGAACGAGATGTTGTGCTGTTGTTGAGAGTCACTACATTCAATGTCAAAACGGTGCTCCAACGTGCTGCAGATGGGTCCAATAAATGCTCATGGCAGGATACAACCCATTCTGATGCTTTAGTTTGGATGGAACAAACCATTTTAGTACTCAAATGGCTCAAACACCCACACTCGATCGAAGCTCGATTCGAGAATAATTAGCTTTCGTTTTGATTAAGCTCAATGGTTGCACTGGGCGTTATGCAAACGATCCATTCTGTGTTGTTTTTCATTACGAAATTTACGCCTCATCGGTGCAATGTTTTATTGCCAGAGCAAAACGCGACTTTTATCCCACCTACAAAGGTACAAACCCTCCTGGGAACAATCGGACCGTAGTTCAAAGGTCAAAATTAACATCGGGGCACTTGTAACAGGGGGTTGGCATGTCTAACCGAGAAGTACTGCCAGAGGAAGTCACTCCATCATCCGTATGGGCAGGAGTATTTTCGTGTCCGCAAACGTTGTTGGATGACCCATGAAAGCCGGAGGTCGTACCGGGCGAATGATAATTGGCTGATGACTGACGAAATTGGCATTTCAATTAGATACCGACTCGTCCAATTACCATGCACCAGAAAACCCCCACACCGATGTCGCGAGGATAACAAACAAACGAAGGAAACCGGATTGGGATAGTCGGAAACTAAAAGACCTGGCGGTTAAGGCTCCACTTGAGCTGCTAACCAAGTGAGGCGGCGTTTGCTTGGATACGAAGCGATCCGTAAACGAGCACCAACCATTTGATATGCGTTAATTAAACGAATCGTAAACAAATGATCAATTACAAAGGCGCCGTCCCTGGGTCGGGAGTGGATTGCTTCTTGAGCGTGGGGAGTAGCTGCGAGTTTCCCTGCAGGGGTTTCGATGGAAAATTAATCAGCCAACTAACCGGTACGGCTTCATTAGTTCCTTTGGCTACAATGCGACGTTGTTTTAGAGCATCGGGTGAAATGTGGGCTAAGCTGGATAAAATGGGACCAATTCCGCAGGCTGTACCTTACAATAATAATACAATTTTAGAGCATATTTCCCCCTTGAACCAGTTCGCATTTATAGAGCAAATAAGTTTCTACTTCAACCAGTGACTCATGCTCAAACTATTCTCCATTACACCGAAACTATGTTCGGTTTTGATCTGTTCGTGATAAGTTCGAAAAAGCCACAACTACGGCAACCAGCCTGAGTTAATCAATCATAACTTGTAAATTTCGTGCTAGGACCGGCAACTGCAAACAATCGCCGCTGTGCACTGTGAGCGCATTGTTCGGCATATTGAATGGGATGCTTGTGGTCCCAGAACCATCGCTTCCCAGAACGGCTGTAGAACGAGATTTCTTTGACATTACAAATATGTTCGCCTTTGTCGATGGCACGTTGTTGGGAAACTTCTGTGATGGGCGCCAAAGCTAAATCGCCCTTTCACATCGAATACCAATGAGCTTCGGTTGAAACTTTCGGGTGGCTTTGAGCAAAGTTAATCAAGTGAACTTTGGCAGCAGATGGTGCGGGTGTTTTGATCATGCATCATGGTACGGTCTTAGATTTGATTGAGCTTGTGCTGTTTAACGGTTGCAGCGAATAGTACTGAAATAGAAACCATTTTCACTGCTTTTACCTGCTTCAGGACATGGTTGAAATTTATTTGCCCTGCTTCAGAACATGATAGTTTTGAAAAGTTTTCCAATCAGCAAGTCTATGATTTCCGTAGTGATTCCATGGTTGGTCGCTCATTTTAGTTTTGAAGCAAATTTAAAATTTCAATCGCAATAAAATAGTTTATTTGAAAGAAGTATTTTTATTTTTCAGTTACATCCGTTGCGTATCGAACCCAGTGGAGCTTAAACTTGCACGAATTTTTTTATCGTTTCATTCACACGAGCATGCTATTTTCATCAGATAATATTTTACCGCGTTCGAAACGAGCTTTTTTATTTATATCTCCCCTCGCATTACACCAAAAAATCTCTATCACTGCATTGATATTGCTGTACTCTTTTTTTTTTCGATAAATATTGATCTGCCATAAACCCAACAATTTCTACCATGGCTAATATCCGCAAGGCGAGAAGAAGTATTTGTTTTCCCCCAAAATTACCCCTCGCGTAACGGTTCACGCTCGGAACAGCCAGGTTTTCCCGGAGTTTTACCACCGGCGTATTAAAAGCTCGAATAACACTTTGCGCTTGCGATGAAATTGCAGCGAATTTCCTACTAATTGGGTGCCGCCACCAGCGGCCCTTAAGAACCACCAGGGAAGGCTACCGCTGCCCTTAAGCGTTACAAGAAGGCAAGTTCGTGATGCTTCCCAGTGGGAAGTCAAACGGGCTGACCTACCATGCTTGCCGCAACCTTCAGCTCGGTTCGACGAGCCGTCCGGGAGAACGGGAGATTAATATTTCCGCCTTCCAGTTCCGCGGGTGGTTCGAAAATCAACAAACCTTTCTCGGAAAACGGCGACGGTCAGAGCGGGGGGGGGGGGGGGGGGGGGGCAAAAAATTAAATTTCAATTACATTTCCATCCGCGAGTTTCATGCGCAAAGTTTCCCATCTTTTCGGTGCGCCCTTCGTTCTGTAGCGTTGCGTTCTCGCCCAAGTATCGATACCTCGAACTGAAGTTTTCACTTCCAATTCGAAAGTTCGAACCCGGTGCCGGTTGTATTGCGCGAGCAACATTTACCTCCTTGGGGAGTGTTTTGTCGGAGAAAATAGGGCAACAATACACCCATGTCGGCTTCGGTGCGAATGTTTGTTTGCACCAATGGAAAAGCGGAACCGTGACGTTACCGGGGGCGGTATAAATTAATTAATACGTTTCGCGAATCAATTTGCGAGTGGCATCTCCGATTGGGAAAGGTCGCACGCTGGAATGGAATGCTTTCAACCACGCACTTCCGGTTCCAGGCTGCCGTTTTCCACGGGTTCCATTTTGCATGCCCCACAGAATTGCATATTATCGGTGTTGTAGACGATTGGTGTTCTCGAGTGCCCGCCATCTGCTCCGAACAACATCGATCGATCGATGCACCGTGTGGAGAGTTTCACTATACGTGCAAAACACGGTGCAAACAATACGAATCTGTTTGATGAGAGGGTTTTTTTTTTATGTTTGGTTTAATAGAGCTGAGCAGAGTTAGTACGAAATCATTAGCGAATGCACCAACGATCGCTAACCTGCTTGAGGATCTCCGATCTTATAAAGCTCTTATAAAGAAGTTTATACATAGTGCCGTTTTCACGTCCTGTTGCCCCACACTGAGAGGTGGACTTTAAAGTTGTAAGTTGTTTACCATTGTTGCTTCTACAACATCGTTTATTGCCTCGGAGGAAGTTTCGTTGCAAGTCGTTTCCCGTGGGTGAACGAAATCGTCTTATATTTCGCGGTTTCACGTTCTATCCTTTTCGTGAGCCAAATGTTACTAATGTATGGGAGAGCGGGAAATCGCAAAAGCTGTGGCGAAAATTCGCAATAATAATTGTACCAGCAGCTTAAATGAACCGCATTTCCACTTGAAGCTATGGTAAATACATTTTATGGAGATTATTCCATTTCTAAAACGTTTGTTGAGCTATTTCCGTACATTAAACCGTAACTGTATTTAAAACCTCATCTGTATGCTTGAAATGTGCATGAAATAGAAGCTGCTATAGGGAGGAAAATAAGATACTCAATGCCATGGAAGTGATGTTTAAGTTTTTCCGCATTTTTGGCAGTAGTAGCTTCATAAGCATCTGTTTTCCATTCATTGTTGAAAATAGTAGATATTTTTTTCGAATATCTACCAGCATTTTTTGATGCTGTTGTTCTACTAGCCAATGGATTATACAACCGCATGAGATACTTTACGTCGGCTGCAGCAGATTTACGTTACGACCCGATCAATACCTTACATCATCACCAGCGAGGACGCCCAGCGAGACGATAAGGACGTTGTTTTTCTTGCGTGGAAAAACACCGATCAATCGCTCACCAGCGAAGCTGGGTTGTTTTCGCGTCTCCAACCATCCCATGTAAACGAGCCGGCTATGCATGGCCAGGACTGCTTATCCAACCGGCTACCCCATCGCCGTTACTTCGAAGCCGGAAATGATTATTAGCCGATTTCCGGCACGTTTCAGCGATGGAGCGGCCGAACGGCTCAATGTTTCGCTGTTGTTTGTGGCTTAACGTCATCGGTGCTAAAGCTACTCTGCCCGTGGGTGTCCTGTGAAGAATCCCTTCCGGTGACAGCGAGAAAAAAATAGTTACAAAAATGGCGCACACTTCCGCAGCAGGCCGATGGAATATGCACACCGTAAAAAATAATCCTTCATCATGCGATCCATAGTTATCGTTTTTGCCACCAGCGAGCGAACGGCAGAAGAGAGCCGGCATCCATCAGAGCCGGGTTTTGAAAGTGGATCGGTGCATATTTTTGTTTTATGCCTTTTTTTTTGCTGTGTGCGCTTCTCTCCTTTCCACCGTGTGACAATAGCGAAATGTCAACAATTTTATTGATTCGTTCTCGCTAGCCCGGGGAACCGGCGGGTCGAGTTTCTTCGATCGGGTGGATTTTGGGTGGGATTTCCCGCCCATCGGCGATGGGACGAGCATGATGGATCGGTTTCCCCCTGGGTGGAGCGAAATGAACAAAAACCCACCCGCCTTCTACCGTCTGTGTGGCACGTTAAATAGCGGACGAAAAGAAAATTGTCCACCGCCGCCGACCCTGCGCTTGGGTGAAAGAACTGGAGGGTTTGATCCATTTATATGGACCGTCTCGTAGGAAATATGAAGCTCGATCGTGTCCGTGTCGGCTTCAAACCATCGCCGGCTGGATGATGAAGTGCATTCTGGCGGGCCAAAGAGAGAGAGAGAGAGAGAGAGAGAGAGAGAGAGAGAGAGAGAGAGAGAGGGTGAAAAAGTTGCCGCATCGAAAACGAGGACACTCCCAGGCACACGGCGGTCGGCCTGTCGTGAAATAACGAGATTGTAGAGGAAAATGACGATAAAAGAAAAATAAACGTAGGGGGCTTTTTCTTTTTCTGCAGCACATACAAACTGTGGGCGCCCGATTCTACTTTGCAGCGTTATGCCGAGGAATCGAGTTCAATTTACCGAACAAATACACCGCCTCTCCAGTGCTGTTCAATGAGAGTTTGGCCAAAATATAGCTCCTTTCGTTGTGACACTGCCCAAAAATGGTCACACCGGCACGGAACTCAACATGAGCTTGCGGCAACTCGTCATGGGGGGAAAATGAAACTTAAACGGCTACCACCGCTTAATCTCCGTTCGGCTCGTTCGACGACTAAATCGAACTATCGTTCTACGGTTATCTTCACAGATCCGTACGCATGTCGACTATGTTCGAAAAAAAAAATTCTCCTCAAACAGCGCCTTGGCGTGACATTCAAGTCGGATTATCGATGTTTGCTGCTCACACCGGACTCGTGAGCCGCCGGCCGGATTTTCCAATAATTCCCTGTGTTGGGTTCAACTTAGTGGTGCTGTGTGATGGGCTATTCAGTTATCCGTGCTCACCTGTCGCTTCACGATGCGTAATGTATTGGAAGCGATTCGTCATTTCGCGTGGTTTCGCGTTACGTTACATTAAACGAAACAACATTTCCCATCGCGCTTCTGTTTGCTGCTGCTATTATGTTAACACTCTTTCGCCGTTTGCAGCTATATTCCTGATGTGTGGCTCGTCCATGCTGAAGCGGAAAATTCTACGAATTTAATGAACCCATCGCCGTTGTCGTATATCGCTGTAAACTCACCAGCAGCATACGCGTGGGGCTAATATTTATTTTGCGCTCGCGCCGTCTATTTGCCCCACGTTTTATTTCACGTCTGGAAAAACGGGTGGCACAATTTCGTTTTTCGGGCGTTGTTTGCATGGGCACACAGACACACATAAAGGTCAAAATTGGGGGTGTTTTCTTTTTTTTCATCTATTTACTTTGCCCCAGCTTGATATTATCGTGGTCCCAATTAATCATCGACGACGGTTTCACGGGTGCAGCAAGGACTGCAGGAATCCTGCATGACTGTATCCGTTTTCCGGGATTGTCGAATTATGTTGCATTGCGACTGACAGACAGGGATGGGGTCGTTTTACCGCTAGCACGATCCCCACCCCAACGGGAAGCAGCGGAAAAGCACCCGGTAATGGGGTTGTCTTCAGTTGAATCCCGTGCAGTGGCGCATATTTCGTTTCCTACAACGGCACGGGGGAAATATGCGTGTCCGTGTTAATTGGACGCATCAGTAAATTGGAAATAAATGAGTTTTCCTTCTTTTTTTTTGCCTCGCGCTCTGCATGAACTGTCCCTTTCAGCGGATTCGTTTTAATTAAGATGACCCGAACAGAACCGGGATCGCGCGTATGCTGGGTTACTGGAAATTCGCAGTGATTATTGCTATGAAGGGGGGCACGGCATTCCTGCATGATGCGTTTAATTCGAGCTTCCCGCTGAACCGATCGATACCACTTTGAAAGGTGCTTTAGCATTTACGAAAGCTTTTTCAGCCGACATTCCTTGCAATGTGGCATTGTTTCGATGATTATGCAAGATAAACGATGGCCCTCCTGCTGCTGACGTGCTTACTAGCCGTATTTTGTTGCTTGTGCTGCAAAACAAAGCGACATAATGCTTTCCATGCCGCCCAACCAATCAACTAGGGTGAGGAAAATTTGGGATGGCCGCAAGAAAAAGCCCACCATCGATAAGCGGACTTTGATAAAATTCTAATTTATAGCCCCTGATCAGGGAGAGCTCGTGCGAAGCCCGATAGCCTGAGCCTGGGCAATAAATATGTCAACTTTTCTCACGTCGTTCGTATCGCGCCGCCACACCGAGGCCTAGTGTTGCGTTGACAATGTCGTGCCGTGCAGTGCGGTGTCTAAGGTCGCGCACCAATTTGGGGAATTCATTTCGAAACGATACTTTAATTAAGCGACTGTCACAATTGGGGCTCCCTCCGGTCGGTTGGCGTTCCCTCACCCCAGGGCAGGATACTTATAAGTGAACCTAAGCGCACCAGTCGAGGCGTTAGTGAGCGCGGGTGGTTTAGAAGTTTCGAGAGAAGCACATGACTCTTCATTTATCGTGGTCGCCGCACTCACCAGACCAGACGGCTTCGTGGCGGGATGATGCCACAAGAGTCTTGAAGAAAGTTAAGAGCGCATTCTCGCTCAGGGACGCCTCCATGGGGTGGCTCGATCGTCTTTACGGCTCAATCGATGGTGCGATGGTGCTGCCGGTGGCACAGGCCACACCAAGCTTCGCCCCGATGGCTCGAGTGTGCTCGAAACGTGTCAGCGGCCTAATCCTCCATCGTCGGCTACGACGCCGCCAGCTCGAAAATATGCATGCAAAAGCCGGCTTGTGTCTTATGCCTCGCGCGTTCGCGCGTTCTTCACGGCTCCACAAAAGCTGAACCAGCGGCTGCTGCCGAGACACTCAACCCCCAACAGAAACAGTGCCACAGTAAAACGGAACAAAAAGCTAAACGCCTGCTGGCGTGCACGTGGAAGATGAGCGTCCTTTTTGATACGGCAAGAGTGTTGCCGTACGGTGGTGAAGCACGACGGTACCCGCAGGGTTCTTGAAATTCTTCACCAGCTTCATACAAAGCTCCGGTCAGAACTCGAGTGAGAAAGGACTTTACGAAAGCACCATTAACTTCGGTTGCACTCATCGCACGCGCTGGTGTTGGTGCGGATGGGGAAAAGCACGATTCTGTGCGGAAAGTCGTTGCTCTAGCCACATCCGGACGACCGGGCGTAAAAGCCGTCTTCGCGGCGTGGGCAAAAAAGAACGATCGAAGTAAATTGGGAGATGGAACCCCTTCACACCCAGCGCGATGCGCTTGGGCCAATCGCACCAAGGACGCGTTTGAAAAATGAGCCGGACAGGATTGCGTTGATATACGGTACGGTGCTTATATCGCTTTGATTGCTGTTTTTGTTTTGTTGCAAACGCTAAGGGGCACTTGGATTCGACACGAAATTGTATGCGATCTATCATTCGGCAGTGATAGCTTACATGCCTGAGAAGAAAACGACGTTTGATGCGAAATGACTAATATTTGCAGTTACGAGGCTGGAGAAGTTTAGTCCGGGAGTATGTGAAAAAGTTTTGAGCAGTTTTTGCTCTCCTCTAACTATCTCTGTTTTCGATAAAATTTATCATATCAGCACACCGGATGAGAGTAGTGGCAAAGTTAAAGCGATCGTGAAAGAGAATAATATTGGTAGAAAATGTCGTGTGAGTTTGGTAGCAAAAATGATACTTAGCATGGTGGTATAGTTGGAGTAACTTTCTTCAAGCTCTTTTGCGCACAAGCGATCATCAAAAAGTCGTAAATAACAATCATAAAAAAATAAGTCAAGAGAATAGAACTGATCCAAGATGGACATGCTACATTGAAATCGCTACATTGTTTCATTGTTTTCCAAGTCAATCAAAATACATCCAATACCAGCGTCTTTCTGGGAACGAACTCCCAACGTGAATAAAATTCACCTCGTCGTTTTTGATATTCTGCTTTTGCCACCTGCATCGTCTGCGATCGTACCGTGCGCCCGTATCCAATACGAAATGAAAGGAAAGAAAACAAATCTAATTAAAGCCAGCAAACAGAACACTCTTTCTTCGTTCGGTCGGCGTTTGACACCGACGCCAGCGGGCATTCGTTTCTCGATCATACGGAACCGTCTTTCAATAGTTTCTTTCTTTTGCCATAAATGGAACGACGCAAAAGACACAGCACAACTGATTGCTCTAGGAAGCCGAGAACGAAAGAAAAACTTGCTTGCCAGTCGAATGAACGATTTTGTTATTCCACGAGCGCGTGTGGGTCGAGGTTTTCCGATTTGTGTTGACTGCAGCTACAAATTGACATCCAATGATCAGCCAGTTTTGCCATTTTTTTTATTCACACTCGCCTCTGCTGCTGGTGGGACCCCGTATCGATGAAGTTGTCGTCGCACGGTAGCTGACCCGGTGAATGGCGCGACAAGAAGTGTCGAGAACGATTGATGACTTGAAGGAATTTTTCGTATCTCGTTTCGTTTCAAGTGCCAGAAACGCTATCTCTTGGTTCGTGCGGTAGTACGGATCTGCTTTTTTTTTTTGCGAACAGCTCAGCGTTACTTCGTTGCGAAATTCTTATGAACTGTTTAGTAACATCTCATGACGCTTTCAAGTGTGCCCAATTGATCTTGTTCTATTTCCCGAACTTCGCAAGCAGTTCGCTATCTGTTGTACTAGTTAATTACCGTATAAAACAGTACATCAGATATTTTCTGACAAAAATTTCGCTTCCCAGAGACGGTCTAGTTTAGCTGAATTGAGTTTATGTGTGTTTTTTGATGTAGTAGTTGAAAATAAAGTTATCCTCTGTTTTTTTCGGGAACATTTCGTTGCATATCTCCACTTTCCCTTTCGAACGACTTATTTTGCTCGGCCAAACGCGTTGATTTCGCTTGTTTGTTTGTGAAGAAGAAATTGCACCCAGCTTGAAAACATGTTTACGGTTCGCTGGAACAAATCATCGCTCGTGTGGTTCATTTCCCCAGACTCGCATCGGAGACCGCCAAAGTATCGAAAACAAATAACATCCCGACATGACCGACACACCAATAACTCCCGCTCAAGTACTGCCGATTCGCGCACGTGCTTTTCCGCGCGACATAACCACCCCAAAACCACACGCCACAGCTGCCGATTGGGCACAATTTGTTGCAGATGTCTTGACGCGATGCTGCGCTCTCATTGGACGCATTGGCGAGGCATTGTTTGCGTCTGAAAACGAACCCTGACAAAGTTTAAAGAGCCGGCCGAGTGTTCACATTACCAATATGGTGCCGATTATCGATAACGACCGGGCGGTCGAGCCCCGGTCTTTCGATTCTACTTCCCAGCAGCCTTCGGGCCAGGCTTGGGAAATGCGCACCGAGCTTACGTGCCCCTGTGCCTGTTGCACAACCGGCGATTACGTCGTGAAAAGCATCAAATTCCAATCGTTCTCCTACTCCCGGTGTGTCCCAGGGCCGGGTGTTCTGCAAATGGCGCTCTGCAGTCCGTGAAATATGGACGTAATATCGAGCGTGTAGCCTTCTTCTTCTGGATGGGGGAGACAGCAAACCAGGCCACAGCACGCGCTTTCTCCACCCACCGCTCATGCGACGGATCGATCGAATCCTTCTGCAATGACGACAAAGGGGAATGACGGCGTTCGTTCAATGACCGTCTGCAGTTTCACCACCGTGCACGTCGTCACACACCGTGCATGTCACGTTTAATAACGATTATCTGTCCGTAACGACTGAAGGAGCATCACAGTGGGAAGAGCCGTCGGGTCGGGTCCTTGTGGAGCAGACGGTTACGGTGGTAGGGTGGATGGACGATTCCACCAGAAGTACCCGAATCCTTCATCTCATACATCCGCACCCGATTATAGAGCGGGTGAACGGACCACGGGTTGAAGCTATGTAGCAAGCTTTTTTTTATTATACCCGAATCGGTTCATGGCAGGATACGTCTTTTAAGGACCTGATAACTTGCGGGCATAATCTTTATTGTCAATCGATTGAATGGCACAAGTAATCCACCGAATGTGCCATTTATTTTTCGGTCGAATTTCGATACAATAACGCGCATCCCACGTCAGCGTCGGGGTGGGTTTGTTCTTCTGCTAGCTTACCCGAACTGACTAAAGAGATCCCTCAAGTTTTCACAGCTCTAAGCCGGTAAGGAATATCGATTTCAATATTTGTATTCTACCGGTAAAAATCTCGATGCAGCCTTTATCTACTGCTCGGGTTCCAGTTGCTCATGTGTTTGAGTTTTCCAGAAAATGTTTATATGGCCAGCTGACTGGGACGTCTTTCCGTAGAACGTGCCGAACCAACCGAGCATTTGCACATTCTAATTATGCATGCCACTCAAACTAATCTCACCCGATAGCATCGGTAGTATGCATTAGAAACTTAACAGTAAGAATATCATAAAGCATCAGCATAGCATGCGTGTGATCACTTGGATGGCCACATCCGATCAATAATGCTTTCATTAATTTCCGGACACGTCCCAAGGTTTCTAACATCTTCGCAAGAACATTGGAGTATTTCTGGTTTGATCTTGTAGTAAAATTGGTTTAACGTGCACATTTAAATATATGCGAATTAAAGAATCGTTTTCGTTAGTTAGTATAAATACTCCTTTTTGATATGCTTTTTATATATGGTATTAGAAGCTGTTTATCATTAAAGTAATATTTGTTTGTAAAACGGGAAAACGGGAAAACGGTAAAACGATGCTTAAAGTGCTACCAAGTAAAATTACTCACTAGTCTCGACATTTAAGTTAGAATTTGATAGCCGCGCACGCCAAATTATTCACATACCGGTTGTTATGATCAGACAATGCAATCCGTAATCTATTCAAATAGACAGCCGGGCCCCATCTAAATACCGACGCATTATGATCAATTCGACGTCATGCATTATTAAGGGAGGCTCGGGCTAATGGATTCATTAAAATCACCAAATTATCTCAACGGAGGCGCACTGACAATTTTCGCTCCCTGTCCCGTGGCCGATCTGTCATCAGCCGGAAGGATAATTACCCCAGCTGCTGTGGCGTGTGCCGTCCCCCAAACCGCCCGGGCCGGTCTACTTCTCATGATCAGCGAGACAGACACACAATGTGCGCACAATGAGAACGCATGAATGGGAAAAGCTAATTTGTTAATTATTTACCAAATCAACGGAACTCATTTGTGTGTGCGGATGGGCCACTTTCGTGCTGTTTATTTCGAGCGCGGGAGTGGCGCGAATAAACATGCTAATAGATTTCCCCACGATCGCGCTTCTTCGCGAGGCGTGGGAATGGGCGACCTCGGTGCTGTTGTCATTTGTGTTTGTTTGTGCTAATTAATATGCGAGCGCGAGTGAAGCCAAATTTTTGAATGCAATTTTTAACGCTGCACCCAGGCAAAGGTTTGTGCCACATTTACCTGTACTTTCCTCGTTTGATTATGGCGTTGCTGGGCGTACAGGTTTATAAATAAACTACTAATGATGTTTGACGAGGCGCATGCATACGCTAGCGCATCCTGACGTTTTCCAATAAACACGATATCCTGCAAGCGATGTCGCTGTACCACCCTTGTGCAGTACGCTGTAACTCGACCCGCTGTACACTCTGTCCATGCTTCGATGACGGGAAAATCTCGCATCCTACGCCAGGATGTGCCGTGTTCGGTTGAAGCATAAAATATATGTTGGCGCATCCAGCACCGTCTCGCCATCGCGCACTGCAGCAAGGATGCTGCCGTACAAACGATCATCCCGCAAGAAAACCGACGGTTGGCTACAAGTTTATCGTCGTCGGTACCTCTTGCACAGGCAGGCCATCTTGTTCCCTGGAAAATCCCATTTCACCAGGGCACCCACAAGTGCAGCCTGCGCAAAAGTCGTCAAACGGGTGCCGGATACGGATCCCTTTGAACTAAAACGACCCACTGGAGCAGGAACCGGGGAGAAATAAAAGCAGTTATTTGGCACACCTTCGCCGCCAGGTGCAGCATCCAGGGCCGCCGGGCTGTTGCCGTCGGGAAAGAAAGTAACCGATTCCGGGTACTGCGTGGTGTTCCCCGGGAGAAAATCGCATAATCAGGTCCTGTGGCGTTCAGGAAGGCCCACCGAGAGCCAACCAACCGACCAACGTGCAACACCAGCCATACACAAGCAGAGGCAGCAAACAAACAACCACCCAACCGAATGCTCACATCCGGCCCGTTCAAAACTCTTCGCCACGTTGTGGCCGGGGAAGGGTCACGTGCAAAAGGCCGAAGGGCAAGAAAAGGATATGCTAACGACGTAATTATCTGCTCATAGCCGCCCGATGCATGCTTCACCGAGTTGCAAGAACCTTTTCATCGACCGAACGGACGGAGCGTGCGTTTTTCCTTTTTCGCCTCATCCTTGAGCCAGATTGGACCTTTCGCATTTTCCTTTCCCTCTGCCATTGGACTTTTCCACCCCTGCACGCGGCCTTTTTACGGCAAGCTCGCATCAACGCAGACCCTTCCACGTCCCTGTGAGGCCACTATCTGTCGGCGTTCTCGGGTATCATTTGCATCCTGCTCGTGGACCGCTTCCACCTCGTCAAGACCGTCTTCGTGGGCGTGATTTGCGCCCGGTACGCTGGGGTTTGGGGAGGTTTTTCGCTCGATTAACTCGAGGAGAAAATATACCATCATGAATGTGTGTTTCCCGGGCCCGGCAAAGGGCACACGCCGCAAGGAGCGCCCTATCTTATGCCTCGGGTTCTTTGCTGAGATTATTTGTAAGAAGCAGCTCAAACAAGACGCTTTGCCGCTTTTCATGCTGGTCAGCGGTATGGTTTCGGTTTGGTTGGCAAATACGCGCCCGCATTTCGTGGAGATGCTGTTCTTGTGGCTGCACCAGTCCCAGGGGTATGTTTCCAACACCTGACACCACATTGTAGCCGACTGTGGTCTCGAGAATTTCCACACAGGATTTGCTGCGAATTGTGCTCGCGCGGAACCTATTGTCGTTCGTTCGTCCTCGACGACCAAAAGCCACCAGTTCTGGAAGGTTAACGGGCTTGCTCGATTTGCAAAAACGCAACACCTCACCGGTGAAGATTGCATTCCACCACAAAGCCAAGCTTTATGCTGCCCGTGTAGGGTGAGTTCATCGAACCTGCTCTCGCACACCAGCGCACACACAGGGGGGTGGGCTCTTGTAAATCATGCATTCAAACTGCGGCCGATCCGAATGGTACTCGATGTCGAAAAATATTCTCACCTCTGAGCCGGGCTTAATATTCTACCGCCCCTACCCGGGGATAACTTCACGCCCCACCCCCTCCCCACCACAGGAGGCTGCAGGAACACCTCATGCATATGCCATGCCGCCCCGTCGATCGATTTGGTTGTTCCGCTCGGATTCTCGGCAACCCCGGGAACCGGTTTGCTTGTTGGAGCAGGTTCCCTCGAGTGTGGTTCCCCACTGGCCGGTCGTGCCGGCGTCTTCCCCTTTAATGTTTTTTTTTACGCGCGTGAGGGTGTGTGTGTGTGTGTGTTTTCTCCTTCTTATTGCAAGCCGGCTTATCGTCCAACCCCTAGTCCCCCCGAGTGCCGGCAATAAGCTGCGCGATTCCTTTCTCATCGCGCTCAGGCCACGAAACATATGTAAAACGGTGATAAATAAAAATCCCAATCTGCGCGCACCCTTCTTTCGGATTTGTCAGCGGCATGTGGGAAGTGTTGGCCACCGAAACGATAGCCGGCATTTGAGGGAAGAAACAAAGAGAGAGAGAGGGATATTCGTGACAAAAAATAGCTAATGTTCGAGATGACCACGGCGTGAGGTTGAGCAGCAAACATCGAACGGGTTGTTCGGTTGCCTGAGTTGGCATCGGTAATCAATCCGGGATTTTTGAATCAAGCTTTCAGAAACCCGCAACCGTGTGCTACGTTTTTGCCCCGTGCAAACATTTTGCAACTTCATTCGAAAGAAAGAAGGCTACCGTGAATAAGTTTCACCAACTAGATTGGCCTCGTGGATCCGTGCTTTCTTGCGCCGCTCGGCTATCGCGTTCTAATCTGTTCTAATCTGGCCCAGTTTCGGCAAGGTGTGGCGTCTGTTGGCGTGTTTCGAAATTTCGCTTCAAGCTTCCGGTGGGGACCGCGTTTATACCACCACCGCTCGCGGCTTTGCAAGAAAGCAAGCTAAAGCGTGGAACGAAAGCTTTAAGCCGCGCGCCGCACCAGGTGCACTGCGGTGGTAATTAATAACAGTTTAGGCTCAGCGAGAACGCGATTTTAACTGCCAATCAAATAATCTCAACCGGTTGCTGGCCGGCGGTTGGTTTTGTGGTTTCCTTCGCAATCGCATCGTTTTTGTACGGCTGCTAAAGCTCCGTTCTAAAAACCGCCAGTCGAGATTAGCAGATAGTCGACAGCGGAACGTTGGCCCGTCCGTGGATCGGACGAGGTCACGGCCTGTCGATCGGTGCGAGCACAAACATTTGGGTGGTGATTATTTGCAATCGCGGTGTTTTTTTTTTATTTCTCGCGCGCGCTGCCACGCTATGCAACATTAATCGTAATCCGCAAAGCTGACGTATTGATATGTACGTGGAGGAGTATCCCGATTCGGGATTGCCCCCTAAGAGCAAACACACATTCGTGTATTTACTTTCCAGCACGCTCCACTATCGCAGGTTTTCGATTATTCAACACACACGGAACCTGTACCGAAGCCGATGCTTTGCTTAAGCTGGTGGAACATGGATGCTCGTAAGCGTGAACAAATCGCAAATACATTTCAAACGTATTTATGTTGACTCTGTAAACACGGACAAGCAGCGCAGCGATTGTTTCGAATGTTTGTAATCGTGAAAGGGTAAATAGAATTTCCAAAACGCATGCACTAAGCTGGAGTGTGTCCATCCATCTTTAATCGAAATATGGTTCATGCTTACATCGCTCCTACTACAGGCTGTAACAGTGAGTAGCTGATACGTTAAAAGCTTCACAGACGTATGGGATCTTCGTGGAACGTTCGAAGGATGTTTTTCCAGCGATGAGATGGTCGGCGCCAGCGCCATTCTTTGAAGTGCTACCTGCCGGTGAATGAGCACATCTTGTCTGGTTGGCTAAAATCTTTATCAAACTATTTTCGACTCGGACGAACAGTACTCGTAAGCTTTTTATCCGTTCCTTCTTAGAACCGTAACCAACCCCAGCTTATGGTGCAACCGGGGAAAACATTTTCTTTGGCTGGCTTTCCATCCTCTGTCTCTCTGTCTCTCTCTCTCTCTCTCTCTCTATCTCTGACACCGGCAAGGGTGCCGGATTACATGCTCCAGTGAATGAAACCAAACAAACAAAAGACACCGCGACGGTCACCTTCGGCTTTGTTCCAAAACCCCTCGGTGACGGTTAAAACGGAGTTGACCAAGAGAAACCAAAACCCCCGGCATGGTATGGGGAAAATTATGAAAAACCACCCAAGCAAAGAGCATCGTCGTCATTGTCGCCATCATCTTCACCGTCGGGCCACAAAAGCGGCCTCCGGAAAGCGGTGGTGGAGATTTCAGAACTCAGTTCCGGGTTTTTGCCATGGTGTAGTTCTAAGACTTCCCTTCGAAACTGCCACGCTCCGTTTGCACCCGAAGCACAGTGTCTCAGTCTGTTGCGAATTATGAACTTCGCTCAAGTGCACCCCAACAAACCACCATTGACCGGTTCTGTTGCCCAAATGCACTGCCGGAGGCAAATTTCAACCCGCCATGAATCCGTACGCCCGCACGTACGCTGGTTGAACGTGCGGAAAGGGATCTCGCCACCAGCCGAGATCGGATGTTTCGCCGGTTTTTTGCTCCCATTTTTCCGTTTTTCCTTTCGATGAATAAGCGCCCGAACCAAGAAGCTTATTTTGCAGCATTGAGTCGGGAAAATTGCCATTGCTCTTCGCAGGCGGGCGAAACGTTTGTGGCATTGCGGCTCGGTGCAGACAACTTCTGTCGTCGGTTTTTTTTCTTTATCCTCCTCCGGGCGCCTGTTTCGATGCGGAAGTGAGAGAGCCTCTCGGTGTGGTCGAACAAAACTGTTAGTTGGATTAATATTACCTTTACCGGTTCCGCTCGATTCGCATGGCCTCAACAGGTTGTGGTATCATTTTTGCGAAGCATTTTCCATTTATCAGATAAAAGCCGAGCGTTTTTGCGTCCCGACGCGAAAGGGAAGCATATTTATTGTGCTGTTAGCCAGCATCGCATCATAATGGGAATATGTAATGAAGCAAATTGAATTTCATTGCATTCGAGAGGTCATTTGCTCTGCACCGAAGGAGCACTTCAGAGCGCGAACTCCGGTTGCGCTCTGAGGACACCGAGGGCATCGTGCAGAATCATCATAAACGGAGATGCACTCGCCCGGGATCGATTTGCTGCCCCGATAAACCGTTTACCCTTCTGCAAGGGGCCGTGCTGGATGCACTTTGCACAACGAGGCCGCCGTGCAGTGGGAAGTTGGAGACGCTTTTTTTTTTCTCCTTCCTGTCTGTCACGTCGCATCGGGGGACACGGCTTGTGGCCTCGGAAATCTTTTGCCGCTTCGTTCTTCATCGATGATTACTATAATTTTGCGGTGGTTTAAAATCTGCCCGCCAACCACATTCGCAGCATCGTGGGAAGCGTTCCGCATGCGAAAGGCCAATGCCTTCCGCCGGGTGTGTGCGATACGATCACAGAAATCGTTCAACCAATTGCTGCCCTCAAGCAGCAAATCCATTCGCGTTGGCTGGTGCACCTGGGAGCCGCTCAGAACCGAACGGAAAACGAAGGGTTCTCGGGAAGCACGGCAAAGAAAGCGCCTCATTTTTGATCCCTATCGAGCAGGAGCGCAGTCTGGAGCGCTCGGCAGGAATGGTGAAGATTGATGTCGCCGTTCGGTGCTCTAGGCTACAGCTGGAATTTTGCATTTATCTCCTGCTTTTCTGCGCGTTAATTTCTGTTCGCCTTTTGGAACGGCGGGATTTTTCTTCCCCTCCGTGTCCCGAGGACGATCAAAAATGTTGATCCTTATCCGCGAGGGTAACAATTTTGTGCGATGAAATTATTTACAATTTCAAGGCAAACTCCGCTCCATCGGGTTTTTCTCACTACCGTGGTGCTAATGTCCACCATCCATCGGGGTTGACGGGGGTCAGGGGCTTGCGTCAGTGCAGTGGGGTGGCAAAAAAAAAATGAAAACCGATGCATTACTGCGAGAGGTTTGAAGAACGCGGGCGGGTGGACCACTCGCTTCAATCGTCTGCTTTTTCCCAGACGCCATTCTCATCAATCAACTGGCGCGAATTTTAAAGGGTGATCTTAATCCTCACTTACCACTTTTGCTGGGAAGCGAAGAAGCGGCTAGCTCCGGGTCGGGCCGGAATTGATGCACCGTTCAATCATTCTTGTGTCATGTGAAGGAGATGCATCGCACCACACTACGAAAATCGCGTTGCAGCGTTCATTGACGTCACTTGGAAAAGTGCGGATCTATTTTGAAGAGGTACTATTTTGTGCTAGTTTTGACCCTGAGTGGTTGGAATAAGATTGTGGCAGGTTATTTGATCATATATCTACATTCCAGCTTTGAGGTTATAAATTAATTCAAAAATGTAGAAAATTTGCACTCATTATTTTATTATCACTGCGGATTAGTTTGATTTTACAAACATACTTTTTCTTCCTAATTGGCTCGACAACCGGTGTACGGTCAAGGCCTACTTTGCTATGCTTTGCCAAGGCTTTCTATGACTTGGAATTTCTCGTCGCTAGATAGTCAACATAACAACATTTACAAACATACACAATATCCTATTTTGAGTTTTTTTTTCCTAAAATAACTCTTTCGCATATTTGTAAGGCAAATGTATTATTTCTTACACACATTACTCGCTCTGTTAAGCACAAATCTTGTTGCATTATGCGCTTGGGTCGTAATTTTATTGATCGCCCTCCCCTAACGGTGCGGTCATTGTGTGCCGTTAGCTTGTTTAAATATTCCATTTAATTTTTTTTTTTGCTTTACCACGCTCTACCGATGCAAAGCAGCATTACCTCTGCCAGGTCTCAATCAAAACAGCATCAGCAGCATACCCTCGTAAACTTCACTCACCCCCCGACGTGTCACCACCCCCCGACTCCCGTCAGAGCCCGCAAGTTCACCGGAGTGCATCGAACGGGACGGTCAATGTTCCACACGTAAATATGATCGCCCGGTGCAGTGCAGCAGCATAAAACCCGGGCAATGTGGAGCGAAAGCAAAACAGCGGCGAGAAGGAATCGAACGATGGGTAGATGAAACAAAATCGCTTAGCATAAACTGTCAGAAATTGGCAAGAGGGCGGGAGATAGAGCGCTAGCAGAAGACGCCAAAACAAGGCACGTGCAATGAATTGCGAAAGGAAAATACCATCATTCATTCATCAAAAAACCCGACGAAAGATGACGCCACACACATCTGATGCTGTTGCTGTTGTTGCTGTTGTTGGTATTGCTGGCATGAAAAGTCGAAGACCACCGCGCGTCCGTCCCACTCGCTTTCCCTAGCCCGTGGTCTTTTCGGTTCTGCCGCAGAACGAAAGCGAGTTTGGAGGCAAGCGTTGGATAGGATAGGGAGACCGACATTTGGGTCGCTTCAATGCTACTGCGAAGTGTATTCAAGGCAGCACGCTGTCTTTCACCACCCATGCCCCTCCCACCTCCTCCTCCCTCCCCCCCCCCACCTCACGCACGCTAGCTGCCGGGAAATCGGAGTACATACGGTACGTTGTATCGGTACCGCTTTCCCATCAAATCCAAGCAACGAGCGAAACTAAGGAGGCAATATCTCGGAACTGGGCTCTCACCCTGGAAGGAGGTGTTTTTCACTCTTTCTCTAAACAATGCGCCGCCCAGCTTTGCTAAGGTCGTAAAAATTGCACAACCTCGAGGTCACCGGTATCGTAAACAATGGCTGGAAAATGTACGGCAAACGGAAAGCTTTACGAAACCCAAATATGACTGCCCTAGGGTTCTCGTGGCAGTTAATGGGGCAGCCATAAATTCCCGTTCTCGCTGGAAACGGGCGGCAAAACGGGGACCCCGTTTGCGAGACGGTGTGTAGTGTTTTGTAAACGTTCCGAGTACCGCCAACATAATTCGCTGTAAGCGCAGCGCCCCGGTGTTGTCTAACAAATCGGTTCGTACGAAGCAAACTAAACGAAAACGGGTCTGTCTGCGAGACGGAGATGAAAGTGAGAAGGTTTCGTTTTTCGCCAAACCCGTCCCGATGCGAAGCCGTGTGAATTAAAATTTAAAAATAAATCATTTTCCCACCCCACCGGCTATGCTCCGGGAAAGGGCGCACTTCTGGCTTACATTAACCCACTTTCTAGCGAACTGTGCATACTTAGACAACCGCGACAAAACGCGCGAGCATCGCGATGGGTTCGCTTTCGTCGGCCGCCCGGCTGTTTAATGCTTCGTATAAATAAACATGACGCGCTCGTCACGGATCACCCCGCACAGAGCCGCGCATAGAGCCGGTTTAAATCATTGACCACGGAACACGTCCGATCCGCCGCGAGAGCGAGAGAGAGAGAGAGTGTCCCGGAGGGTGGAAAAAGTGTTGCGACCTGGTCGAGCGAATCCGCACCAACATGATCATCGCGCTTTTCGCATGGATGCAGAACGGCCTCATCAGAACCGTGGGGTGGGCGAACAGCGCTTTGCAGCGGAAAAATCACTGCATTCCTCGGCCACGCGTTTGCATCCACCGGAGAAGGGATCGTGTTTTGATCGTTACGGCTTCTTTAGTGTGTTGCGCTTCGCTGCCCCAGCATCGCGGTTCGCGTACGGCCCACAGGGAACAGGGGCTGAATCACGCGCCACTTGCCGCCGTTGCTTTAAATTATGCTAAACGAAGCGATTACAACCGAGGCAGTGTGTTGTAATGTTGCCACGCCGCTTTGGGGCCGCGGGTTGGGTTGCGCTCCGGAAATTGTCTTATTTACTGCGTTTATCATGCCGTTGCGTCTCTGATGAACCGAATGGATGTTACTGCCGTCGGTGTTGGGGAGTTGAAGAGCGAACGGAGCTGGAGAAAACGAGAACGTTCTTTAAGCATAATTAATGAATCATCTCTTCTGTAAATGGTTTGCTTGCTCTCATCGGTGGTGTTTTAGCGTTACGAGCTGTAACATGTTGCTGTGCGCTTTGTGATGTAGTTTTTTTTCCTCCCTAACACACTTTGCAAGTGATACATCTAAAATGGAAAACATCAATACAGCTCACAACATCGCACCACGATAGCGGAGACAGCTCGTTTACCCCAGCAGCAGCAGCAGCCAGCAGGTTGTGTGTCAATTATCGTGCAATGATAATAGCACGCATGTCACGCAGCGTACAATCGCAAAACAGCCTACTTCGTTCCGGTGAAACTTCACTTACCACGGCTTAATTTCCACGCCACCGGTCGTTTCAATTGTAAAAGACCCGGCGCCCACGAGCAAGTGAAACGCTATTTATGATAATTGTTCACCTCCCGGCACCGACAGCACTCCAAAGTCAACCGAAACCAGCTACCATCACGTGCATGACCGTGCGGGCATGCATGTTTCAAAACGCAACACCTTTTGCCGGTTCCACACAAAAATGCCACAAACTATTGCATTGCACGAATTGCGCCAGCCGTCGTGTGCCGCGAATGGAGGCGCCTCATTTGGCAGCATAGCACACACGGACCTACCCACGGTGACCGTAAACATCCAGCCGGATTAATTATTAGTGTGTGGTGTCTTTTTCGGGCTTCCGCGCCGTGCGATTATGGTTTATTTATGAAGCTTACAATCGTAGCGGATACACTCCGTGTAGAATATGTCGAACCGCGTGTTCTTCCACCCGTACGGTACGTCGCGGGTGCGCTTAGTCTCCCCTTTTTAGGGATAAAAATTAAATGAAGGATTGATTTTCCCGCAGCTGGCTTTTCACACCGTGGCTCACATTCCTGTGTTATTGTTTGTTTGCTTCTTTTTTTTATTTCGTTGCTGCCCCCGGTACGTGTGGAATTTTGCGAACTCATGCCTCATGTTTCTGTTGTTCTGCGTAAGCCAGGCCCTTGTTTGGCCCGCAATAAGGTCGGCATTTCGTGCATACCTTAATGCAGCTTCGGCCGACTGATTTTCAGTACATTAATTGACGAATTCCGGCGCCAACCATCCGGTGGATGTTGGATGATTTCCTGCGAAAATACTACCGTGAATCCTCGGTACGGTGCGGAAGCGAGTCCGTTATGGTTTGTTTCCGTTCCTTGACGCCCTCTATCCCATCCCCATTGCTTCGGTTTCCTCGCTTCTTGCCAAATAACAGGCGGTCCGTCGGTTGGCACGGTTTCGGGATTTGCTTGTAATGAACAAGCACGGCTCACACTTTTGATTGAATCGTTAATGGGAGATTTAATTTTTGTCCCATATAAACCCGCCGCCATGATTGATTGTTTCGATGCTTTTTGGTAGCGGCATGGCTTTCGTGACGGGTATTCGTGGCGGGTATTAAAAGACATGATGCGATCAACGTGTAAAATAACCGAGACACGCAAGGGTGCTGGAAGCTTATTGAAATAATTCTGGCAAAAAAAGTGCTAAACACGCAATCTGTACACGTTATCAAAATTCAAATGAATGTTGTGGATGATTTATGAATATTTATTTCACATTTTTTTTTCAGATTAACTGTTTGTTATGATGCTCTAATAAGCCCAAAGCATCGGTAACATACGCTGCTGAAAATACACGCACAGATTGTTCATGTAACTGAAGGTAAGTTTATCGGTTATCATTACACGCAGCTGCCCAAAAAACTGCCTCTTGAATGCTTCCAATTACATCAATCCTGCTCCGTAAAATACTCAATATCGTTGATACATTTCCAAATGACGGATGGACAGAGGGCCCTAGAGAATCAGAAAGGATGATTTGAAAGTTTGTAATACAGCGGGCACCTCGATCCATTTGTCACCGGTGGGAATCTCGACCGGCCGAATAATGGACACACGACCACGACGACCGATCTGCTCTCGGATGATTAATGGAATCGTCTAATGGAACTGGACCGTCGGGTTAGCCGAAGAAAAGTTGAATATTAATTGGCTGCCAAGCGATGATGACAAATGTCCCCGTCCTAATGACGCACCGGCCCACAGAGCGAAGCGTTTTTCCTCTGTGTGTTGGAAAATCGTTCACGTCCCTCGCCGAGCGTTGCCAGCTCCCACTTTGTCCTTCTCTGGGAAGGAGCGGTCGGGGCTCGCTGTGGTTTCGTCTGCAATTGACAGCGAAACGAGCGGCAGAGATTCGAAAACCCAAATTTGGTTAATTTCAGCCACAGGAAGTTGGCTGTGTTTCGTTATCTCTCGAAGGTTGGCCGATTTGTACGTGTGGGGTTTTATGATAGAAAAAAACTGACTGTCACACTCAAGTCCTTCGCCTGTTGCCATCTACTGAAAAGCTCACCTTTAACGTGATTTAAAATTTTTCATTTTTCGTTGCGTATTTTCCGCCGGTATAATTTAAACAATGCTCCAAACTTTCACACCTTCGCCCGTTTCAAAATGGATGCGAGAGATGAACGTTGCGACCGAGCAAGGAGTAGCGAACTATCGGTACAAATTATGCGGCCCAATGAACCGATGTCAATATTTTCCTCCCGATAACAGCCATTATTCTCGATGTACGGTGCGCAATGCAGCTCCCGGCGGTACAGCAACCGGTACTACCTGGACTCAAACCGAGCTATTCGATATTGGAAGCCAACCCCGAGAATCGTTCAAGCGAACGGAAATGTACTTCTCTTTGCCAGTGAAAGTAACTAATGGAATGAATTAATTTATACAACGTCGCCTGTGCTGCCGAGAAATGCGTTCTGTCGTACGAGCGAGATGATGGCACTTTTCAATCCTGGATCCACCCCTCTGGCTTCGGTACTGCTGAAGACTGATATGCTTGCGGATAGGCACCCGACGTCTACTTTATTTCCGAAGGTGTGAGAAGTGTGCAGAGAATTTTGCACATCACACAAGCCACAAGGCATCTATTTATCACCTAAGAGTGGAGTATTCTCATTCGATCGTTTTTTTTGTAGGTTCCTGCTTGCATAAATTAACAACAAATGCTTCGCCTTGATTCGATGCATATGCTTGCTGAACGTTACGTAAACGAGAGTCTACGTGATTAATTGGTTGTATATCAATATATTTATCGAGCGAACATAAAGTACCTGTCATCGGGCTTGCTTTTTTACGATCTGGATTGCATTAAGAATAACTCCACAGTGGTGTTTTTTTTTTGCTCAACACTGTTAAAGGTGGCAGAAATGTTCGTGGCTTGCGAACAGCCAAAGATAAATATGGAGGAATAAAATTAGCGAGCACTCTTCCGCCGGCGTGTCTCGAAATAACTGATTGGTTCGTTCAAATTCATCGCCTGTCGCGCCCCGACGGAGAAGCGGTTGATGATCAAACATATTTCCCTCAATTCCCGTCCACGATTCCGGGGGTCCATCCGTCAAAGCTGGGACGTTGTTTTTATTTTATTCCATTCCTTACGCCGAATGTGGTGACGAGGACATACGGAAGAGTCTGCTGGCGCCTTGGTTTGTGTTCCGTCCCGGTACGAAAAGCGGTATAAATTAACTGCAAAATAAATCTGTTTACCTGTCGTCGGGGTGTGGCAAGGGACGACCGCCGATTCCCGCCCGTCACGCCAATCGATCCGTCCCGGGAAAATTCACTTCAACGTGCGACTCAGCGCACCGGAAAGGGTTCCATTTTCTAATCTCACTGCCGGCACGAGGAGCCCGCGAGGACGACGGCCTCGTGGGAGACCCAAACTTTCGTTTTTTTTTTATTACTGTTGTTGTTTCGTCACGCTCCGTTGCCGACGATGAGCACAAACGGGGGAAAAGAGGATGTTTATCTTTTTTGCTTTTATTTTTCAATATTATTTTCGGTTCCCGCGGCCGGCCATGGTGTGGAATTTTCTCGGTGAGCGATTTTCCCATTTTTCCATCCCGAGCGCCACATCATCAATTTTCGTTATATTTCAATCTAGCCGAACGTGCTATCGCAAAAGAATTGGAGTTTATGCAAAGTGCGATTTTTCTGAATCTGTGTTTCTAGAAAAGTTTTTTTTCCAATTTTTCTCCCACGGGCGAGTGAAACGAAACGCCACCCAGAAATTGCTCCTCGGTGATGGCAACGAGAGCTCAAAAATCAAACCATTCTCACAACCGAAGCGGGTGAGAATCTGTAAAACAGCTAGTAAAACTAATACAACATTTTGTGAACCAACAAACGTTATCGCATGATGGAAATAGGAAATCGCTTTAAACTACCCTTACAGTGGTTCACGCTCACTAAACACGACACTGACAGGATGTAGTGTTCACAAATCAGGCAGGGAACGAATATATTCGTTTCAGATTTACATCCTGACATCCCGCCGGAGCTGCCGATGGCATGACGCGCGCGTGTGTGTGTGTGTGTGGAAGGAAAATCAATTGGAAACCCTCTCAATTTGCTGTGCTAATATTATGGCTGCGTTTCGATTGTAGAAAGGAGATTAAATTTTACCTTCCGCTACTAGGCTACCGTTCGCTCGAAAACCTGAGCGTCCCCGGGAGATAGTGACGGAGGGAAAATCGCGCATTTTCGAAAACACGTCATTCAATGTCAGCTCTCCCCACACCTGGCGGGCAATTCGTCCTTTTCGCCGTCTTCGATCGCGTGGGCGCTTTGTGTGGAATGCGAAACGGATAGACGAAGAAGCAAAAAAAAAAAATAAACGCAGAGCGTGTCCTTTTCATAACTCGATGCGATCCAACCAGTCGCCACGGGAAATCGTGTTTGTGTATGGCTGCGTTGTAAATACATCCAGATGTTGCGATAGACTTTCGAGCCGGCAGAACCGGTTGATGTCGTTGCGTCCTGTGAAGTTTCATTCAGTTAAACTTGCGTGCGTTCGATCTCGTGTGCGGGGATTACCAAAGGAGTTGAAACCCTGCAGTTAACCGAACCGAACGGATGGAACTGTTACGCACGGCTTCCAGGTGGTGCTACATTCCATGGACCAACGATGGAAATTCTGACAAAAGCGCTTCGACGACATTCCGCCGTCAGCTATTGCCAGTCTAATGGTTCCCAAAAAGCCCGTGCGGCTTGTGGCGCTTGGGTTTTTAATTTTTCCCGTTCACCGCGTGTCGATGAAAGCTCCCAGCTTAAGCATCCACGGTGCATCGGTGGCGTAAGGACAAAAGCCCACCCCTAGAGCCGACTCAACCCTTAAATCTGCCACCGGATATCCTAGCCGCTGGGAGGTGTGAGCTCGGAATTGAAATTCAAATCGGATAAAATTTTAATTAATCGATGTAAATTTAATCCCTCCGAATTTAAAGTGTTATTTCTCACCCCGGCCGGCATCCCCCAGGTGGATGCGCCCTGGGGCTTCTGGTGCCGTAACTGTCTGCCACACCGGCCAGTTGGGGTTTGTGAGCCCCCTTCGGGCCGAGGCGAAGGTCCATTTATCTCCGCACACACCGCCGGTGTGGCGAAACGGTTGGTGAATGTGTTTATTTATGGCATGGAATTAGAACCATCTGGCCGTGGCGGGAGAAAGTCCATCGGCGGTCCACCCGGTGGTCCAAAACCGCGCCGGCATTCGAACGAACGCTGAAGAATGTAAGGATTAGTGAGTGCAGCAGCAGCAGCAGCAGCACAGGAACAATGGCATATGCGGCTCGGCTCGGCTTGACGAACATTTCGTCCATCGGTGGCGATATTTCGTGGCGCTCGTGTGAGTGTGGATTAAATTTATGTAAATGCCTGCACCGGAAGCGGGAGAGGCCTTTGGCGAATATTGGCGCCACCATTGGCAGACCCGGTGTCCGATGTGTTTGACCTTTTGCTGACTCCAATTCGCCGTAGGTGTACCCGGGGTGTGCGCTTGATGAATAGTCTAGTCCTGATCAGCGAGCTCATGTGGTCGAAGATGAGGCAGAGCACATACAGCGTACTCTCTTGTCGTACCCTTGCGGCTGATTTATTGAGATCGAGATGCGCTTCAGCCCAAAGAAAAAGGGTACAGCATATATGAACTAAACCGGACAGCACTGTATCATCTTTTGGGGTTGAGCTTAAATTCTTAATCCCTGTTCTTTCGAGCCCGCACCGACCATGTGGATGTAAATCTCCTCAAACACCGCCCATGTTTCGGGGTTCGTTCATGAAATATGCACTCCGTGAGTGAAATACAATCATCGTGTATGCTTTCACGGTCGTGTTGCGCTGTCAGTATCGTACCGTATCCTCGCGTAAGTACGTACTTATGAGATACGCGTCGATAAATAACCATACGGCTTCCCTGGAAACGCCACAATATGGAAGCATCGCTCACAAGCTCACAAGACATCAAGGCGCGTTTCCTCGTTGCGGTGGAGACGTGCTTTATTAGATAAGGTGAATCCGAACGGAAATACGCTGGTCGGGATCTCATAAATCTACGGTCGCGCTAGGTGATGTGAAACCACCGATAGCATCAGCAAGTCGGGCCCTCCGACGGCACCACTCTCGGCCTGAATGCCGGAATTTATCAATCATACACGGCGTGCGGCACTCGCATAAAGGTTTACCAACGAGCGCACCGAAGCGAAACCTTCCTAAGAAGGCTCAAGAGTCGACTTCAACCGTCCACCCAGGGCCCAAATCCCTTAGTCCCAAATCAATTCTCATTTCTGCAAATACTCGAAATGATAAAATTTGCTTTGCATCAATCACCGGTAGGGTTTGGGCCTTTATTTTTTGGTTCTTTCAGTGCTTGCATTTTTTGCTCCATTCAAAAACATCGTTCGTTTGCGTCCTCCGAAATCGAACTGCAGGTGGTTAAAAGTTAGTTCCCAACAAGTGTGCTATACCGTTTTTTTTTTCGTTTGTGCTTTCACCGTCAAGTCGTTTGCAAGCTAGCGATCGTCAAAGCTCAAAGCTGTAGCTAAAGCTCTCGCAATTTTCATCCCCTGAAGGGAGACACGTGACGACGCCTTTCAGTGACATTGTTCGACCTATAAACGAGTTTTCAGCGTTAACGAAGGATGAGAGTGCGCCAGACTAGAGTCTAAAGACAGTTTTTTTTCGGTTTTAACCGCTCGGCAAGCCACCGAAGATCCCGGTGTGCGAATGGTATAATCTTTGGAAGTGTGTGCATTCCTTGCTTTCATAATATTTTTTATTCATTTTTATTCTTCCACGTCCAGTGTACGCTTGGCCATCGGACCCCCGGAAAAGGGTAAAGTACATAAAAGAGTATGAAATGAAAATCTCATTCGATTTTCTCGTACCCAGCCGCGTGGCGTGTGTGTGCGTGTGGATCGGGGAAGAAAATCGCCCCAGTCGCCCGAGGGTCCGTGTGTGCAGGCAAATAATCAATGATTTTGTTAATATTACATCTTGCCTCGATCTCTGCGATCCGCTCGACCGCCTTTCCTCGTGGCACCGAGCCACTCGTGTGGGCCAATGGAATGAATAAAACAGTCCACTTTCTCAAGTGACTTCAAGTCGACTCCAGTCGAAGGTCTTTCATAGGGCAGCAAGTAAGCCGCAAAGAAAGAAAAAATAACCAAGAAGCTCAAAAATACTCCACCGGGAGAACCAGTATCACACTGAACCACTTGAGAACTCTCAACTCTTGCGCGGGAAAACGACAAAAAAAAACCGGAACGGATGCAAAAGCACTAAAGAAAACCGAGGAGAAATCGTCGCTTTCGGAAGAAATTTAAACTTGCTTCCGTCGGCAACCGGCTGCGGCTTTTGTCGGCTGAAAATGATATGCAAATTAAAATCCTGACCCCGATGCTGTACCTTTCGTACTCTTTTTTTTTTTCTACGCGTCTCGCTCTCTCGCATAGTCGCATTAGCCATTTGGGTAAGTTCATCGTCCTTCCGGGAGGTTCCGTGAACGTGATGCTTGCGGGACAATTTCTGCGAGCAAATCCAACCTCAACGAGTTGGTCCACTTGTCCGACGGGTCGTCTCGAAGGATACAACCCAGGGGGCTTCGCGATGCTGCCGGATCTTACCGGAAGGAACATAGCATCACGTCTTCATCGCCCGCGCATCCATCCAATCATGCCGTCCCGAAACCGAGGAAGCATCTGCCCGAAGACGGGGACGAAATAAGCGCATAACTTTGGCTTACATTTTCCCGCGCCCCATGGGGCGCTTCAGCTTCGGCGAAACAAATTAAAAATGCTTGACCTTAGCCGGGGCAATCCTTCCCAAAAAAAAAGAGCACTGTTTGAGGCAATCCCTTCCCCGGAACACGCGTTTGCTGCAAAGAGGGAATTTCATGTTGCGAAATAGTTCGGCATCATCCTTCTCGTCCGTCGCTCCCGGTGGAATTGCAATTGAAGATGTAATAAAATTTGCAACCACTCGTAACGGTAATGCCACGATTTCGGTCTTTGAGCGGTTGGTCATCATCTCCATACGCTACTATATTGTGCCCTTGCGGATATTTCAAGATGAGCAAACAGCGAACAGCGTTGTCACAATGCTACGAATCGTTGTATCCATCTCCACAGAGGCTCCACAAATCTGCAATGATACAAACCCGCTCCCGGACAAGGGCGGTGGTCTTCTGCACCTTTAAGATCGCGCTCTGTGCCTGTCGGTTTTTCCGTTTTTGGTTGCTTTTCTTTTTGCGCTTTAATTTTGTCCCCCGTGAATCTCATTTATAGGTGGCATCATTTGCTTCTGGTTGAATGATGAGGAATGCGGCAACCCTGGTATGGGACGCTTGGTCGTGAATTGCGCCTACCGAGACGCGCTTGCATTCCACCATCGAATCCACCGTGTCCCCATGGTTTGGGCTTCCGAGGGCAGATAATTTGTCTGCTTCGTGTAGCAGTTGCTGCTGTTTCTGCAAATTGGGCTCGCGACGAGCATCCCGTAGGCTTCTCGAGCGAATCGAGCGCTTCAGGCGCTGATCAACGCTCAGGTTCGCGCGATCTGCGGTCTTTCCGAGAAATCCCCATCGTCGTCATCGTCGTCGTCGTCATCATCGTCGACGCAACAACTCACGGAACGCCACAGAACGGAAGGAATTAAAACAAACAGACACACGTACGCGCGCGCGCAATACGCAGCGAGAAACAAAGAAACAAACAAACAAAACGCAACGGCTACCAACGGCACGAACGCAGCAGTAGCAAATTCTCGAAATTGCTACCGAAATTTTTCAGAGTAATCAACGAGCTCAGAAGCCCCGCACGTTCGCTCACCATGGCCATAACACCACGGGTCCTTTCTGTCAACCACGCGAGCTTGACAAACGCACTCTCATCAAAGCAACCCGAGCCACATATAGCTGTCAATGGTGATCACATCATCAGCCACGGGGCGGATGCCGGTGCATGTGCATATGCCCGTTTGCAATTTGGGTGATTGGCGATGCGATCAAAGTTTGCCATCTCGGCAATTCGGTCTCACCCCGTACGGCCCCGATTGGCATCCGTCTGTTTTGGGGGCAAACGTCGAAAGCTCGCGAATGCCACGTTTGGCAGAAGGGTTTCATTTCAATTGCGATCGCGCACTCGCATGTGGTCACATCAGATGAGCTGTCCCATTGGCTCTCGGCACCCGTTAATGGGTCTCCCTGGTTTCCGGTGCATCGTTGTATGCACCTCCTTGCACATTCCCAACCAGGTCCATGTCCACTTGCAAAAGACGAAGCTGGAGCTGCCGTTCCAAACAATTTCAACATTACGTGCAGGTGGTTGCACGTTTTCGGTGTGTTTTCGGAGCTCTTGGGAGTCTGTTTGCTTGCAGGCTCGCATTCGCGCACTCACTCTGGAGGTGGTTTCCATTCTAAGTGTGTGTGTGTGTGTGTTTAACGCTCACCACGGATGCCTGAAACTTGTTCAGTCACCACCGACGGTGGCGACCTGTTCTAGTTGCATCGGTTACTTCTCACACTTCGGCGTGATATTGCGCTCGATTTGTCGGTCGAAAGTGAGTGAGCGTTAGAGGTAAGAACAATTTGGGACCCATTTTCATTGAGGCAACAATGCTACTGGAGCTTCTTCCGTTTTGCTGCCGCACGATTGGACACCATTATTTGTCCGACCGAACGACGCAGCTCCCCGTGTCGGTTCTAACGGTCCTGCACCAGGTCACGGGTCAAAGCTAACCCACCACATTTTCGGGCGCTTTATGTGCTAGTGACCTACCGTAGAGCCTGGGAAATCGCCTGACAGTGGTACTGTTCATCGACCCGACGGCTGCAACCGGAAGCGTGGAAGAACGCATGGTTCCTGAGTTTCGCCGGTGATAGGTGAAGAATTTATGGTGTGCTGTTTTGTCGCTAGCGTCGTGTTCGCCCCGCAAAGATCCACGATGGGGAAAGGACATAAAACTTCATGATGGCGGCGAGGGCACGATTTGGCGACGTGTTTCTCTCACGTGTTAATTGTGAAATCGTGTACCCTCAATTGTTCCTGCCAACGATTGCGTCGTAACCGGGTGGAACCATTCGGCAAATTAGAACTAATGTCTATTCATTTGAGTGTGCCTTTACATTGTAGCCTATTGGACGGCAGGACTTTGAAACAAATAGGCTTTGAATGTGTGCCTGGCATAAAATAACGCTAGTGACGTGTGAAACAGACCTTAATAAGAAAATTAAATTTTCGTTCCGTATCAAGCACATTACCAATGCTTGTATTTCGATGTTTGTATTATGGCTATACTATCCGCTGGCTTGACATTCTTTGAGCTGAGTCAACTATTCTCAGAGCTTTTACAGTACACAACGGAAGGAAACAATGGTCGTGCCCCATACAAACACTAACACGAAAAAGGTGCAAACGGCTCTACAAAGCAGGGAAAAGTCTACACAACACCGTGTGACCTTGTGTCGGGGTAGGAAGCATAACAAGCTACCACAATTACCCACATTTAGCAATTGTTCGTTCAACACTGTGGCCTTTGCAGAAGCGCCTCACAGAGGCGAGAGATACACTGTTACGGTGTAAGATGGGGCGCAGCAGCCTCAACAATGCAACGGAGCATGGCAGTGGAGCCTCTTCTAAACACACTTGCTGACGTGTGTGCTGATGCATATGGGTCGGAAAACATTCGTACAAAAGATCGGCACCATCCTCGGTTCATTTTCCCGCTTTTCTTGCCGTTCATCGTGTCTGTCCTGTCCTGTACGTGGTACTGGTTGTGAATATTCCCACTCCTACCGGTACATTTCTACCGTTGGTAATTATTCTTTGCTATGTTCCAAACGCTCGGCTTCTTTCTTTTCATTGACTATGGATTTTGAACTAATAAAAATTTTGAATAAGTTTTTTTTTGCTCCTCATATCCTGCCTCCTTGTGTAAGAAGGTTTACGTGTTTGCCAAAACTCTGTTATTCGCATCAACATCATACGGCATTTCGTTGCAGGTAGCACGGAAGTAAAATATCTTTGAAATAGCTGTTTGATTGATGTCTTTTTTGTTTCGCGTGAATTTCGAATATGAACGTGGAAATAGGACTTGACCCATCGACGCAATGAACATCGTTCTGTTGCCCCGATTACTATTGCCGTATTTTTGGCGCTCTATAATGCGCGCAACTTTCGCCACCATTTCCTGTGAAAAGCTGATTCAGATATACGGCCAGTTTTATGGCCGCCTGACAAATGTCGCATAAAACCATCCTGCGTATTGCGCGAGCAGGTATCACCAGCAGGTCCAGCGTACGAGGTCGCAAATGAATCAAACCTTGGCACTGAAGCCGCGTTCGGGCGCGTTTCGTCCTGTCATATTGGAAAAAAAATATATACATACATGTATGCTACGTGTGTAAGAGTCGCTGCGCGCGTGCCCACTTCCACCTTGCGACACGTTTTCCACGGTCTGCCCCATCAGAAAATAGCGCCAGTCGCGTACGAAAAACTAAACAACAACATTAAGCCAAAAATAGCGAACCGGCTAATATTAGAGCGTCGGTGCGGCATCGGAAGCGCGTTCTCCGCGTCGTCAAACGCGTCGACGCGGCCGTCGTCGCTGGCGGACGAATTAGTTCTTATGCTAACCTCTTCTGCTTCTCATCATCATCGTCAACATCGGTCTCTCCCGCCCGTTTTGGGCGGTGGGGTGGCTGGAAGCACTGAAACAAGTGGAAAGCGGTAGACACGGAAAACGAACCGAAACATGTGTCATCTTTTTCGGGGTGGTTTTTCGGGGGTGCTGTCTGGATTTATCTTCCCGGGTGACTTTTATGAGCGTTGGACGCATCGAGTGGGCCACTTCTTTGCTGTGCACCTTTTTCGCGGCTCTCGAATTGTGCACCCACCTCCCACCGTCCACCCCTCCCCCCTTTACCACCGGCCAGGTGAGAGCGAGCTGTTGGGAAATCTGGTAGAATTTCCCAATCTACTTATATACGCTTACGCCATTAGCTTGCAGTCCACCCAAGCCACCCTGATCCAGCCCTTTTGCCCTCGGATGCGAACTAGCGCGTTTTTCTCGCCCACCACCAAAGCCGTCCTCATGGTAGGGCGCGGACCCGTGTTTACTCTGGCGTGACCGCTTTCAGAACGAACGAAGATTTGACCAAGATTGTGTGCCTTATCATTCCGGCTCATTTGTGGGTGCGCTTTCGCCACACCGAGCGCGCCCGGAGACGGTCGTTTGATTCCGTTCCGGATGAACCGTAACCACCCGGGGAGTCGGGATTTGTGGCTCGAGCGACGTTTGCTGGCATTTTGCTTTTTACGGATTTACGGCGCGCGCGCGCGGTCCATTTTCGGCTCGAAGCGGATTTTGGAAGCATTTCCCAGCGCCCCTTTTGCTGCTGGTGGGCTTTTATTTATTCTGCTCTGAAAGTTCTCTCCGAAAGCGAGCGAGCGACGGTGAAAGTTCGTCTGCTAATCATCGCTGCTAGCAGCGGCGGAACACAAATGGAAATTATCTTTTAAGCTAAGTAAGTGAATGCTAGCGTCCTTTCCGTGAGGACCGTGAAGTGATCGGAAAACCCAAGAAAAACGCCGCGAAAAGCTGCCGTTCTTTCGTCGATAACCCCGGCATCAGCCACCTGACCACGGGCAATCCACGGAAAGCGGATTCCGAATCCCAAAGGACAACACATTTGCGACGGATCTACATTTTTGGCACACTTCTTGGGCGTGTGTGCGGCCGAGTCGCGAGCAAAAAAACCCGCCGCCAAAAGCGACGGTGTGCAGATGTGCATTCGGTGATGTCGCAAGACCCGAGTTCGAGACCCATTGGCCGCAAGGGCGAACAAATTTCAATTTGGCCACCGGCCAGCCAGTAATCTACGAACCCGGGCGACGTCCAGCTCTCCGACAACCCGCTCGATACAATCCTGCAAAACCCCGCAATCATCCACACTGCGTACAACCCAGTACCAGAGGCAAACCACAGGGCGACTTTGCCTACCGGCGGTATTTATCATCGAACTCGACACGGACGGGCGAGCTTGTCCGCGTCTGGCAAAATTCAATCTGCTCTCTGGCACACTCTGACCAACCTGTCACTTGTGGGGGTGACAACCGCATGCCCACGCCACGCCATCTCACCTCACCCCAAGGAGGCACACCGCTACCCGATGACGTCAAACCGGGCTGAACCAATTACATCCATGCGCTGCCATGTGTCTCAGCAGAATCAGCAGGTGTCTCGTCCGGTGGCCTCTGCTGCTCGAGGAATTGAATTCGAGACCACGAGCATCGCCTGTAGGCGAAGTTTTGCTCTGTCTGTCCGGCAGCGACATCCTCCATTTCCCGTGCTCCAAACCGTTCGTCCTTCCGTCGGGGGGGTGGTGAGTAAAACTTACCAACTTCTGCAAAGTGCCGTCCGCCTCTGCCGATCCAGCCGTCCAGTGGATCCAGTGGTGTACCGGCCCCGGCTAAGGACAATCTTGAGAGACAAAATCTAATTATAATTCATCCACGCGGGAGTAATTACGGCTCGGCTCCACGGGGACATCCTCTCGGCTGTCGATGCGGGGAAAGAATAAACCATCGTCCTCCGGGTGTTTCCGTTCCCGTGATTGGCCGCACGGTACGGTAGCCATTGGGGTGGTGGGGTGCAGAAGGAGGTTAACTTTCCTTTCCTTTCCGATGGGCACACCGGTATGCTGAAGGATGGCGAGCATAATTTGTTTTTAAATGAAAATTTATTTCCATTATCGCGCACACCGACGTACCGATCGAACGGGCAACTGAATTATCGGACAGTGGGATTAATACAAAACTGGGAAAAAAAGCACACACACACACACAGGTCAACTATCTTCCTAGCTACTACTAGCTGCAACTGAAACGCGCCAAGGACATTGCTCCCTAGCGACGGATGAAAATCAATTTTAAGTTTTCCGTGCGATCTCATCCATCGCCGGCAATTATGCGGTACTGTTTGGACTTGTTTGTTGCATTTTTTTTTTTGCATGGATGTGAACGAGGACGAGAAAACCTCCGCCTACCTGCGACATTCCGGTATCGGAATCCTTCCTACGAGAGTTCGCTTTCTTCGTCGCTCGGTTCGTAGCGCCATCGAACGTTTTGTCGCCTGTTCAGGAGCATAAGTGGTGGAAAATTTATTCTCAACCCCGAGCCGACATTCCGTACCCCGGTCACGTCGTTGGATTCGTTGGAAAACGGGTGTGACGCTCGGTTTTCTCTCTTTCTCTCTCTCGCTCTCTCTCTCACTCTCTCGCAGGACGGCCAGGACTTTCCCAGGGCCACCCCAGGGGACCTCCCGGAGGCTAGTGAAAAGCAATAAAATCCTAAATTAAAGGATGACATTTTCATTTCATTTGCATTTTCTTTCAATAAACGGCACCACGCTGGTGTGAAAAACCTCGCGCAGCAAGACGCGAACAATGTGCCCAGACCTGCACCGCAGCGCGCCAAAGAACGCTCCGGATAACAACGTATGCGAGGAGACGCTTTCGAAGCTGCATCGCTGACGACCGGCAAGACAATTGGCACATCAACGATAACGCCCCAAGCGTGGGGCGACATTTTTGCATCGGCATTACTTTCCATACCGCTGGGTGCCTTTTTTTGCGTTCGTTTGCCACCGATTTCGATCGCTTTTCGTTCCGTTTGACGCAACGAACCTTCGCCTTCGATAATCGTTCGCGCTGCGGGCGTTTTAAATCTTGTCCCACCTGTCGTGTGCTGCGGCTACGTCACATTCCCGTGGGGCCACCGTTTTTCCATCGTGAATCGGTCTCACCCTCCCCCAGCGGGATATGCAAAATGGTGGCCAGTCCGTCCGATGCCGACGACCCCGGGGGTGAGTTGAAAATTGAATTAGCAAAGCGAAACCGGCCGGCAAAGTGCTCGTGTCACGTTCGTTCGATCGTCATGTTAGGCGAGAAGGCGTTTAAAAAAAACACCCGAAGAGAGACAGCCGAAAAAAACGCGGTAAAAATTAAGAAAATCAAACAAGCCTGAAGCGAGAGAAGCAAATTTATTTGAGACTAATTCGTTGGAAAGAAACCCGATACGCATGCATATGCGGGTGGGGGTTTTCCAGCTGCACGAGCAGCCTCAGTCGTTGCTTCCAGATTTTTCGATGAAAGCTTACGACGGAAGCTGATTCTAGGAACAGCTTGGGCGTAACACGAAGCTGAAAAGCCCGTTTGCAGAGGACCCACCGACCGATGGCGATGGTGCAGGCGGCATTTATAATGAAATCAACCAATCGCCATAAAATGGGATTCCTCGTCAAAGCGCCGTGGGCAAGGAATTTTTTTTTTCGCACGGTTTCCCACGCGGCAATCGGCGGTACCTTCGGAAACGGCACCATCGACCGCTCAGAGGGGGTTTTTATTTGAATTCCCTCCCGAACCATTGCGCACGTAACACGCGGGGGCAGTAGGTGTGAAGTAATTTTCGCTAACGAATTCCATTTTGTTCTTTCCCGAGCTTGATGCTATTTCATCATTTCGGTACGTACCATGCTCGTGTTTGAAATGTGATAACTTTTGCACAACATCGGCAAGATTTGCGAGAACCGATGATGGTTTTTAGGGAAATTTACACAACCCTATGATTTTCGCGTCCATCGCCCATGTGTATTCAGACTTCCGAGGCCTTCCGAAAGGGAAAACGCGTCTCGAAAAACAATTTGTCCATCGGTACTGGGTCCGTATCACTTTTCATTCGTCCAAAAAACCACCGCTCCGAGGAGGGAAGAAACCGTAAGCAAACCCAGGGCAGATTAAATCCCGCCCGCTTGCGTACACGGCATTCGTGCCCTTCTAATTCGGTTAGAGAGAAAGGATCCCCAAGTTAATGGCAATGGGCGTATAATTAGATTTCGTTCTCAAATAACTCACCCGAGCTCCCCAGAGTCGGGGTAGCCAAGGGTTTGATTCGCTCACGGTTCAGGATGGGCGAGAAAGAAGAATCCCTCTATCGGTTTGGCCAACTGGCCTGGCCCAAGACGGCTACCTGCAGTAGAAGTCTGCTTCCGGTGTGCTTGTTTGGATTTTCCCACCAGTCAGTGCCACCATCGTAAGGCGCTTTATGGGAGGCGCATTGTGGCTCAACACCCATCCACCATCGATGATGCATCATTCCATCGAAGGGTGTTTGCTATGCTCTTATGCTCGCAGCCTCACCATGCATATCGGCATTTCTCGGCACAAATTGAACCCGCAAAGACCACCCGATCGATCGTCCCAAACTTCCAGACCGAACCGTTCAGCACCGAAGCACACTCAAGCCACACGCGCATTGGAGGCTTCGAGGGCACGATAATGAACGGTGATACTCGTTCGTTATACTGCCAGCTATTTCATAACTGCGTCGACCTGCGTCAAGACCAGGTGCAGCGGTTTCGGCTCGAACGAGACGCTCCAACAGCTTATTCCTTCCTCGGCATCGATGGAAACGATGGGTGGTTTGTTGGAATCTGTGATACGTGTCAGACGTGGTGGAAAAAAATTGTGCAACGTACCCATTGCTGAAGGTAGATCGATAAAAGCACAAATCATCTCATGTGGATAATGTGTGACTTTTGAAGGATGAAAGAGCTTTAACATACAACGTTAGATGAGTGCAAAATGCTATTAGTTTTTCTTTTCCATTCCGACAACCAATGCCATGTAAAGTATAGGAATTCTGTGGAATCCAACTAAATCCTGTTATCCTTCATGAGCGCCACCATACTAAGCCCACTTTTGCCCGTACCTTTCGTAGACAACCTGCCATCGGCATTTAGCCTACCGTCGTCGACGACCTACTGCAAGCAGAATAACAGAAAAAAAAGAATCTCTGCCCTGCTCCGAGGCACTTTTTGTGAGCAGCTTCCTTTGAGCAAAAAGGACAACTTTTTTTTTTTTTTTAACTTGCCGTTGCTCAATCCAACCATCGGTCGGTCGTGCATAACGATGAAAAGGAATTTCTGATGCCCCGTTCTATTACTTCAAAGTGCAAACATTGGAACGCGCGTCATCGTCGTCGTCCAACGGCAGTGGCAATCCCGGTACAAGCGTGCCAATCGCGCTCTCGCAGGAACCAAGCGCGGCCATGTGTCGGGAGAACTGTCATCCCCCCGCGGTCGTCTGCCGACCGACCTGGTGGGGGGTTGCATACTTCATTCTCACGTGTGAGCATACTTCAAAATCGCCCACTCTTCGCACGCACGGCTCAAGTCTCAACATATTTTCCCACCCACCACCAGCCTGGTCGGGTTTCCCAGGCCGGAACGTCGACGAAAATTGTTTTATTTTCGCAACACACAAACACACACACACACACACACAAGCTGGTGTGTGTGTGTGTGTGTGTGTGTGTGTGTGTGTGTGAAAGTGGGTCCTTCCTCCGGCCTGTTTTTGCGTCACTCGCGAGCACCGTGGCACACGTCCGATGTCTTTCGGCGGCCGTTTACACATCCGGCCGTGAAAAATAACGAATGCACGTCGACAAAAAAGCAATCTGTCGTCCGATGCGGCCTTTCGGGTGTTTCGAAAAAGGGGAAGGAAAGCCGTCGGGCATGACGCCAGACGGGTGAGAGGGAGATGGCATCAATTTTACAGCACACCGTTGGTGCGTCTGAGCAGGTCGTCGGGAAAAAAGGGAGCATGTCGTGGGCGTGTGCTTATTAGAGCATATTTCATACCAATTATGATTGGAGCTGGTGCGTGGCGAATTATTTGTTAAAGTATCGTAAACTGTTATGGTGAGCCTGATTTAAATTTAAATTGATCTACGCTCTGCGTCCGTCCGACGAGCGATTGGCGGTTGTGTTCCTTTTTTTTTTTGTTCTTTCTAAAAAAGCATTCTCACCCCACCCACAGCAAATCCTGATCAGGTCTACTGATTTACCGTGCCACGGTGGTCGACCATTTTGGGAAACCAAAACCCATCGGTAATGCATTGCATTAAAGTTAATAAAATTTCTTCGATTACCCGGGGCTCGACGTGACGACGACGCCCGGAAGCTGAAACTTTCGACGGAAGAAACCCCCGGCCCCGAGAGACACCGGCAACCGAAGAACAACCGAGAGGAGGAAAGCGAACCAATAGGGCAGGTTTACGTAACCGAATCGCCATCCACTTTTCAAACCACCACGGACGCCATTTCCGCGCCATTCGGGACGCGCTCCATTTCTTTCAATTCGATTTCAATTAGGAAAATGTCAACGGCAAGATGGGCGAAAGAGATTAAGCCAAACAAAGCGCAACGCGAGCCGAATGACAAAAGGCGAATCACGGGCAGCGTGTGAGGGAAAGTGCCGGCTGGAGATCTCGGGAAATCCAAGAAACACGAAAGCAAACTAGAAAAGGGTGTAAGCAGCAGAGAGAGCAAACACGTCGTAAAACTTGTTACAGCAGCACCGAGCGTGGAGATGCGCCTTCCGGTTTTGCGCACGGACAGTCGAGATGTACCGGCCGGTGCGGGATGGCTCGAGTTTTCTTTCGCTTCGTTGTTTTTATCCTGCCCCCCGAGGTTCTGCCTCAAGTCGCCTCAAGTGTCTGTCCGGCTGCGTTCGTTCGATAGTGTTATGCAAATGTTCGCCACCTTTCGCTGCCACCGCGAGCCACTCGAAAAGAAGGAATGGCGAAGATGAATGGCGGGGAGTGCTTGTAGTTGTAGAAGACGGGGGTAAAAAGGGCCGCTCGCGTTCTAGGCATTTGCCCTTAAAAGGCGAAACCGGCGGTTACACGATATCACGCCGATGACAACGATAATGATAAAAGGATGATGATGCGACTGTCGCCATAATATCAACCGCAACTGACATCACCTTGGTATCGTGTGCTGGCGCTTCTTCTTCTTCTTCTTCTTCTTCTTCTTCTTCTTGGTGCAGGTTCGCCGCTGCCATCGAAGGACGCCTCCGAGAGGTAGCTTAAATTTTATTCCTTTTCCTCCCCGGCAGCCAGCCAGCCAGCCAGCCGGCACAGATAGTCTCGGGAAAGCGAACGCGCGCGCGCCACCGCCCACGGGTAATCGATTTCATTCGCTTCTTATCTGGGCGAGTCGGTTTTATGTGCGTTCTTTTTTTTTTTTGCTTTCTTTCTTTCTTCTCTCTTTTTTCGCCTCCACCATCCAGGCGATTGCGATTGCTTCAAAGACGGGCGGAGCATAAACACCACGAACCAAGTGCGCCCCGGGACGAGATCCGTGCCGTGGGTTCAGATGGCGAGATTGCTCTGGCAAGCCGTTGCCGTTGCCCGGTGCGGGGGAACGTAAAACAGGGGCGGGGGGTTGGCGAGTGCTTTTCGGGAAACCTTCACGGGAAATCCCGCTCGCCCGTCCACCCACCGTCCGTGGTGGAAAGCGTGTTGGTTGTCTCGTGTGAGGGGTTGTGTTTGCTCGCGATCGCCCTAAGAGCCCTTGCCAACAAACCCCTAACCGACCCGGGGTGGCTTTACGCCGCACGGGTATTGTTACATTTTGTCTATCGGAAGCGGGGGTGGTGGGGGGTGGGGGGGTGGGTGGGATCGGTAGGGAACGGAAGCACATTCGCCTGATGACACCATACATTGTTGATGGAGACGCCTGGTCCAAGTCACTTTCCATCCTCCCGACCGGGGGGGCCCGAGTGGATGGAAGAAATTTAAAAAGTAATAAAAATTTATTTCTTACTCAACCTCCCCCATCCTCCCTCTTTCCCTCCATCGCCGGCCACCTACGCCAGTGGCGAGTGAGATTTTGATTCGTTTTCATGACTTCACTGTTACGTGATTCCCATTCAATATTAATCTGATTTTTATTTGTGCGCTCCAGGTGCGGTTTGAAGAGGTGATTGGGGCAGGGGGCCGAACCACCCGGTGGAGAGGTGAGCTCTTCCATGGTTGAGTTTTCGTTGCGTAGGTTTCAATTCAAGCGGCGCCCACCGAGAGCATCCAGCTATCGCGACGGTACGACGAAAAGTAATAATATCGCCCTCGTGTGCCCTTTGGCTAACCTTCTTCTGTTTCGTTCTGCTGTGTGCGCGTTTATCTAGCTGAAGCTTCTCGCGTTTAGCACCCTCTTCCCTGTTGTTTGTTTCGAAAACCTTCCCGTAATTGAGCGGAAGAGAGAGAGAGAGAGAGAGAGAAACGATGAAATAAAACATACTGAATGCGCCTCCATCAAATGGTTAGCCAGCGGAAACGGATCGGAAAAATCTGCGCCCCGATCCGTTGCATTTCCGTTGCGTTGTAAATGCTCGCGCACCAATAGCGGAAAATAGCGCCAATTTGGTTGTGTGCATTCGCGAGAGGGCACAAAAAACCAATCCACCCACATGGGACAATTCGGGATGTGGCTAGCAATTGTTTGACCATCGATGACCCAACCGGCGTGGGTGGCGCAACTGTGCATATATGTCATTCGTTTAAACGCATTTGTTGGCCACGTGTAGAGAGAGAGAGAGAGAGAGAGAGAGAGAGAGCGAAAGAAGGACAATGCGGGAACACTCTAGCTGACCGATGCTCCTCGGGGGGCATTAGTTGCCATTGGCTTTTTTTTTGTTGGGGAGGGGATGGTCGCAAATTGGTTTAAATCTAAATTTGAGCTGACTTTTATTGCCCACTATGGTCGCCGATTTGCCCGCGTGGTCACCGGCCCGTATCCGGTGGCTCGCCCATTAAAATCAATTTAGCAAAGAGCTTTTGCCGTTCGTCCTCCGAGCCAGCAGGCCACCAACGGGGTCAGGTTGGTCGATCCGGTGGAACGAAAAAAAAAAAAGCGAAACGGTCCCGATGCAGCCCACTCAGTGCGGAAATAAAAGCGCCCTTTTTGCAGCCTCCCAACCACAAGACAAACAGCATCGATAGCGCGCCGGTCGTCCGGTGAGAGCTTCGGGGAATCGAACGGTTTCTGTTCATCCTGACTATCGTTTTCTTTTTTTTTCTCGTGTGCTCCTTTGACGAAGGACGTTCGCCGGGATGTGTGCCGTACGATGATGATTTCTGTGTTCCGGTAAACGAAACCTGCGGCTAACCCTCGATGGGTGCTGGTGTAAGACAGCGCGCAAAGGTAATCAAAGGATACGGAAGGAGGACCCCGCCATGCCTTCGTGTCGCTGGTGAAACGCTTGGCGAGGCAAAATGTGGGAGCAAACGCGCAGATTAGCGTCTCTCTCTCTCTCTCTCACACGTGTTTGCCGGTGTTTTCCACGTGGTACCGGTGGTTGTACCGGTAAAGATGCGGTCGCATTCGGGTGGGCTTGTAATTCAATTACACTTACCACAAGATACGGTGTGGACCGTGTGGAACCGGATGTAACGTGATAATGGGAAGCTTTATGGCTAACCATCGGTGGTGTTGCAAGCCGGGTGTGGGCTTGGTGAGGCACAGAGAGAAGCACAAAAAAAGCCAGCCGACCGTCGAATTCGCCAGCACAAGTAGCGTGATAATGAACATGTAATGATGGGTTAACGTGCCCCGTCGGATAACCGGAACACGGAATGCGGGGAGGTTGACGGTTTTTTTTTATCTTTCCGCTCGATGAGGCGGTTAATGGAAAAAACCCCTTTTTTGTGTCTGCAAAAATATCGCGTGCAGATGTGTTTTTAATTGAATGTCATATAATTAATTGCTTCACTGTTTCCACGCTGCATCTTGATATCGCAAATATGTATTGGTAGCTTACATAAAGCTACAAGTACATATGGAATAGCATTTATATAACTCCATAGCAAATTCCTGTAAAAACCAATGCTCTAACAAGCTGCTATAAGTTGATTTAGACGAATGCAATAACTTATCGATTTCTTAAACATAGCTTGACATAATGATGATAATTATCGATCTTAGTATGAGTATTATAATGAAAAACCAGCATTCATGCAAGCATTTCATTAATCCTGCTAATTAGTTTTACCGAATAGAGCAAAAAGCCCGGTTTATAAGAATTCGCTGAATGGTGGATCATAACTGAACGGTCGGGGAGCACAGGACCCATGTTAATTATTATGTTCAATTCATCATCCGATTCACTACAAAAATATCTAATTATCCACACGATGCTCAACAAAAAGGGCTTCATTCGTTCGTGGAAAACACGTGATAGCACGAATCCTTAATCCTTTGCCGTTCAGCCAGCGTTACATACCGTGCGCACGCTGGCAGGACCATTTTGCGCCATTTGCGGAAAATACATAAAGCCTACAAATACATTCGCTACCTTATTCAATATTCAAACTGGATTCACATGCATAGCATAGCCGTCGGTGTACCCGTGGTCGGTTGCGATTAACTCACCCGTTCGGTACGCACTGCACTATGCGTTTATCGTCAACGTTAACCGTGCAACCGGGTGCAATCACAGTCCGCTTAACATTATGGAACAGCACACACATTATGCCAGGCTCATTCGCACGCGGTGCAATTACCATCACCCAAACCCCAAACGTTCACGGACACGGCGAGACAATGTCACCGGTTGACAATGCGGATCGTTTGCTCCATATCTGTCAATGCATACTAAAGCCAACCGGCTGGCGTTGTCAGCGCCGGATCGACCGCTGATGCTGGCCGCAAATCTAGAAATGTCAATAATCTGTTCCACCCAGCTTATCAAGATCTGAAGCTAGCTCACCGTCAGCCCATGCGCCAACCCCATGCGCCAATATCATCTCCTGCCCGGTGGGTGAATTTTAATGAGCGCGTCAATTTCGAGTCACCAGAACACAATCGACGTCCTAATCGTGGGATCGAGATCGTGCCGCCGCTTATGCTTGATTTAACAGCAATTATGCTGCGCTGCCATGTGCCCGTCTGTCTGACCGCCACCGGTGCGCTACAAAAGGAGCCCGGGCGCGTCCGTAACCTGTACCGCGGAAAATCGATCCAGCAGCGTGAATGCAATTTTCCGCCTTCGGATATGAAGTTGTCGTCGGGTTTCTTCTGGCCGTCTCCGGTTCCCGGGGGGGCCGGTTTGGATGAATAATAACTTGCCAAGCGCCGCACGGATGCATCCCCCCGCATCCGCAATTGTGCATTTGGCAAACGAAATTAAATATCAATCAATTGCCGGATTCCGGAATCCGCACCGTCTCGTCGATTTTCCGACGGCGGTTTCGTGACTGACGTGGCTTAGCGAATCGCTGCGACGGAAGACAATTTCCTCTTGTCACGCACGGGTGCTCTCGAGGGAAAACGTTGGGGTTTTTCATCGGGGTGCAGCGAAATAACCCATTTCATCGATTGCTGGCCCGCCCGATGAATGCCCGCGTCTACGCATGGCATCAACCGCACGGTGAGGTTTTAAAGCAATCGTAACTGACGCTTCGAACGCGAATTTCAAATTCGAATTTATGATATCACAGCAAGCCATGCGCGCCGAATTTCGCACGACCTGTCAAACGGATCGAAATTCCGTTTTCCGGTACGCGTTGGAGCGAGTAAACAACGTTGGATCGAAAAAATAATGCAAACCCGGTTCGTGGATCCGTCTCCATTGATCGAAAGACGAGATTTCGTGTTCCCAATTTTTACTCGACGACAACTCTCGCTCATGCCGACAGCTCTGTTAGACCGTCGTCTGCCGACAAACGGTTCCGTCCTAGGTACGGATGCCTCGCTGGAACGCGGAACGAGTGCACCATGGTGAACCGATGCAATTCACGACCCGGTTTCGATTGGCCAATTTGTGCAGCCCGGCTAATGATCTTTTAATCGGCCAACCCCTAGCCAAGCTGCTCCGGCTGCGAGCCACGGCGTGGGTGAGAACATTGATCGGTTGAATCGATCACGATGCCAAGGATTTTCTCGATGGCGTGCCGGCGGATGCCGGCGAACGGGATTCGCTCGTTTGTTTTCCGTCGTGCCGTGAGAAACCGACGCAGTGCGCAAAAACAATCGCAATGAATCGATTTGTCGGTTTCCAGGTTAAGTGGGAATGGAAATCCCAGCCACTGAGTGGGGTTGAAAAACTCGGCGTGATCAAATCAGGGCAATGCGATGGAGCCGTTTCTGTGATGGGTCCACGAGCTAGCAAATGTCCGCACCGCATGTCGAATGTCGTTCAAAGCAAGCATGTTAAAGCATGCTGTTCCGATGTTGAGTGACAATCGAACTGGAATGCATGTGAAATAGATGAAACATACTTTGTGGTTGTATAAATTGTCGTTCCTGTTCATTTTTTTTAAGCGTATAATCGCCGATTTCTTGATTTTTGTTCTTGCATAATGTTTATGCATAATTAAACTACGCGTGTCTTTGCAATAAATTTATTATCAAAAATCATTCCTGCATAAACTTCCTTCTGAATGCAAATTTACTTACACTTTTAAAGCATTCATTAAGTGACTATTTTATGGAAACTCTGGGGACACTCGTTTTGCAGCAGCTTGTTTTTTTCGCATATCAATGTTGCGATAAATCTCTAAAATCAGATGCATCACTTCTCACCGAAAGGAGTTGATTCCACACACCGTTAATCAAAAGAAGGTTTAAAAAAAACAGCTATTTATATATCCTCACCATTCCGGCGATGTTGCTAAGCAGACACATTCTCATCCGCGAGCAGCTTACAATTGCTTTATTACCTCGGTTATTTCACCCATAAATCAGAGTGGCTATCTTTTATCGCACTCATCAGCATAATCGAGTGCGGCCCATCGTATGCTTCCATCACTCATCAACCACGGGTCGTGCTCGTGGCCCACCGGTCCTGGCAACAAAAAAAAAGAAAAACACACTCGCTAAACTGAACTTCGCCTCGCACTTGCATTCACGTGATGATCGGCCACGTTCTGGCCGCCGAATGCCGCCTGCCCAGCTCGTCCTACCGGCGACATTTAATTAGAGCATCGCAGTGGGTCCGTGGCGTCGCGGCATAAATCATGGTTAGACGGGTATGCTCCTCGCGGTCGACCCAGCTTTGCGGTCTCTCGGCGGGTGCAGCAGCGTTGCGCAGGTGAACCGCCGGATTTGGGTGTGAGGCCGGAGTGGTCGCACGATAAGAATAGCCGCAATAGAGGAGGGATTGGTCCCTCCGGATGGCGTGTGAACGCGCCAATGCACAACTGTGTGGCCATACCATCAGGTTGGTGCAGAACGTCGCTGACATTCGCCAACTGCGGCGTGTCTCGCGGCTCCACCGGTGCAGCAATTCAGTGAATTCATACAATTGCTTTAATAATAGAACCAGGCACACCGTCGAATGGGCCGACGATGAAGAAGCGTATGCTCACTTGATGGCATTTGCTCGAAGTTGGGCTTCTTTGAATTCTCATGAAAAAACACATCGACTCACCTCATAAACAGCTCTTCAACTAGCTGTGAGTAATAGGGGCGATCGGAGGTGCACTAACCGCGAAAGGACGACCGCAGAAACGAAGTGATTACGGCCAAAAAAAATGCCAACCGCAGCAGTCACAAATCGGCAAGAGACCAACCTTTCGGGCTCATCAGAAGCTCGTAAGCCTGGGGGCCACGGTCTAGCAGATTGGCAGATGATAAAAGTACTAATGAAGCATTCAGAACTCTCTATTCCGGCACGATAAAGCCCGGAGTTAAATAGAGATGCTCATTAAGATTTAACCATGTCGGGAAGGACACTACATATCCACTCTGTTGGTGGTTTACGCTCAACTGTTGATGTAACTTGATGTGTTTTGAAACTTGGCTGTTTGATGCTGCTCTAAACCACACCTCAAACTAAGATAAATTAATGTGCTTTATGTTTAATTGCATTTAATCTTCCAAATGCATATACACACGCATCAGGAAGCCTCAGAAGTGTGAGCATTCTGTCGTGAGCCTAAGCTCGTGAAGTAAGCCAATGAGCAAAAGTTTCGTCCCGCGGTTTTCCATAAATCAATTTAAACTATGCTTTTCGCGCTGAACTGTTCCAAACCGGCCATGTCAAACAGCTGAACCCGGAGACAATTGAATTTTTCACACGATTTAGAACAAACGTTCGGCTTTGCGCTCACTAGCAATTGGACCGTTCGCCATTGAGCACGTAGCACGTCCGTTGCTTCATCGCGTTTCACAACGAGTCCTCCATTTGCATTTTATGCTCCGCTCGCAAATGCCTCGGCTCCCCCCAAAGGTTTGCTTTTCGTTCTGAACATGGAGGAGTGGGAAAGGACAACATGGTACCTTTTAGCTCGGCGCAACGAGCATAAAAAATAAATAAATAAAAAAACCCTCCCGGGCCGAGCGCGGCGGGCCAAGGGATCTGTTTCGGGTCGAAACCGTGACCGAAGCCAAAAACCTCAAAAACAAGGACCGATATATCTGGCGGAGGAGCGCACGGCGACAGCAAAAAGAACGGCACCGGTCTTGAGCACGGCAGCCGGCTGCTGCTTATGAATTTTAATTAACCGACGAACCCCGGGACAAAGGTTCAAAAATTAGTATTAATTAGCGAAGCCGATTGTGGAGCGATTGTTGTACGTGCGGTGCATAGGTTTGCGTTGGCAGAAAACGGATCCTTTCTCGGTAGAACCAGCAGCCAGCCAGCCAGCCCTGCTCGACAAGAAGGAGTGTTGTTTCTTCTTCCGGGGATTTCGTCCTCTCGCTTCCCATTACTCGTTCAACCGTTGCCGACTGAGGTTTTGGTTTCTCTCTGTCTCTCCCCGTCGGTTGCAATGTCAAAGGGTCAGCAAGCGTGCGCGGGCCGCGTCCAGCAGGAGATGAATAATTGACAATCATCTCGCAACAAGCAACATGTTAAACACAGAGATTTAGGTTGGATTCCGCCAACCCCAGTGCCAGGGAGTCCCCCTTTTGCTCTACGCCGGTATGCAATCATTTAATGAATTACAGCTTGATCAGACGCATGAGTCTTACATCATGCCAACCGCAACCTCATGCAAGCGGCTCGAACGGAACTTAGGAGAGTTCTGCGAGGTTCCGGTTGAGGTCCAATAGACTCGATACAAGGGGTGCTGATTAGCACGCAATTGTTCACCGGAACTGGCGATCTGGTGGTGCTCGTTGTGGGGAAGATTTATCAAAGCCTGCTTAGTCTGTGTTTACTACCACCAGGCTACATACACACACACACACACCTGCCTGGGTGCGTAGGCGTTGCGTTTGACGGCCAAGTACAAAAGCCGATTGAAACGTGATGGGTGAAAACTCGAGACGCTCGATGTGGTCAGTCCCCTCGGTTCTGGGACCGTTCCGTTTACTGTAGTGGCTTTCGGCGGAGGCAATCTAATAACGTGATCCCTTTCGAGTAGGGCTGGTTAGGTAGATGTGGGAGTAAGTTTACTCATGATTCAGGTTTCTTGCGCTGGTGGTCTTTAGCCGTGCGTGCGGAAGCAAATACGCATTTTGGCGTATAGCTAGGGATTGGCATATGAAACCATATTCCATACTGTTTATTAGCTTCTCTTTCCGAACAGGTGAGAAGGAGGATGAGAAACGTCGAAAACTCCGCTAGTGTGCTCTTTTACTACGAACACAAACGTTGCTTTTCCAGAGCATATTTCCTTTTTCATAGTATTATTCATTACATTGCAATCATTATATGATTGCAAGTTTGTTTGAAATACACATTTTAATTAATCAACGATACACATTTTTTTACCAGCTCGATAAATCTATCTTGGCTCAATCCACCTACATGTGATAACAAATTAATCCCGAGACCATTGCAGCGAACAGTTCAATTGCAATGCGTCTCCATGGCAACGTCCGCTCGGTAGCAATCATTTCGAACGCTGTGGGGCGAAAACAATCGACCACGTTCTACACACGTTCACATGTGTCCCATGCCGAGATGACAAGATACCACCGCCTGTGATGCGATGTTGACATCGTGTTCGCGAGAAAATGCATTCGCACCCACGCCAGGTGTAGTGGGTGTTTGCGAAAGCTGCCCGCCATTGCAGGTGGGATTGAAAACTGCAATATTTGTCGTGTCGTCTCATCGCCGGAATGCACCGAATTGGCTGCTCGAGTTAATAGCTTATGCATGCGCACGGATGCGTGCACGAATCACAAACTCTAGGGCTACTTCACGACACGTCAATCACGTGCGCGGGCGTATGGAGAATGTGCTCCTGGGGTAGGTTTTACAATATACTTCCAATTGAGTGTGCCAACCGTCACCGTGCGCGCGCCGTACGGGATGGGATGTCCGCCGTCGAAACGTACCCATTCAATCTATTTTCCCGATTGAGTTAACGAATGGATAAACAAATTGATTCGCGAGCCACCCTGGGGGGGGAGGTGAGCGTTGATCGGCTGTCCAGTTTCCAGTGGTCTTTCATATCGCGGTTTGGACAGTGCCGTGTGCTTTTATTGTGCTGTTGAGGATTCGAACGCATTTGGTGCGTTTTTTTGCCATTCGAAATGGGTTCTATGCATGCACAAATCGGTTGATTGCAACTCACTCATGGCATCACGTAATAGGTTAGGTGCTAGCATTCGGGCCAGTTTAAATATGAATTCCTAATTTCAGATATTTCTTTCAATTTCAATTTTCAAATTAGAGTTTGCATTAAATCAAGCACAAAATTGAGCACAATTCTGTAAAAAGTATCTAAACTATATTTGCAATTCAAACGTTCAAAGCAACCATTGGGGAATGTTTTGTGTTGCTGTTCTCCCCTTTCGATGAAGAAGGACAAACCAAATCATGCTCAGTTAATACCAACCCTCACTTTGCTGTATGGTAACAATTGAATGCATTTCGTACTCGGCTCAACCTTTATCACGAATACTTCGAATGATAATAGTGTGGAAGAAAATCTGCGTTGCAAAAAAATCAACACCTCCACCATATAGCATTAGTTCTTAAATACATCAAGTTGTTGCCCAACAAGTACGTAAATGGTTCCCTTTTATTGCTTGCTATTTGAAGTGCACCGCAAACCGGTGTCACAGTGTCGATGCAGAAAAATTGCCCACCATACCTCGAAGCTGGGATATTGATTTTTGATTGCAAAAAATGTCACATTTTTCGAGCACATCTACCACCGCCTCATGGCGGCATCGAGATCGAAATGATACGTAATTTGAAATCATCCTTTCCCGCTGCTTACTCATGTCGAAAACCCCATTTTGTCTCGCCTTTGACCGTTGTTGCTTTGCAAAGTGCAGCACTCTGCTTGTGCTTTTCGGCGAAGAGAACAACCCACGCGGAGCAGCGCTCAGCAGGATGCATCTGGAGCTGCGCGTGATGCAAGAAGGAAAAAATCATATATATATTCATGATTATGCAGTTTTGCGAATCCCGCTGCTAGAAAAGATCACACCAGGAGCCGCATCCCACGTCCACCGAGGGCGGTACCTTTTTGTGGTGCTGGTAAACCCAGGCGCACGGGTCGGTACGAAGTGAAGTGATCCTACGGAGCCACTCAAACCGATCCCTCATAAACCGGAATCCCACGCTGGTATCTGTTCAAGCTCAGCAGCATTCCCGTGGCTGTGCATTCGGTGAATCGGTATCATTACGTTTGCCAGCTCCCGCCCTAAGCTGACAATCGCAAACCAACTCTCGCCGGTTTGCAGAATGCACCCAAATTACCTTCAGCCAGTCGGCAAATACCACGGGCTGACCTTGATAGAGGTTATGAATGCGGCAGACGACGCGGCGGGAGATGCACAGCGGGAGAGAAACAAGCAACCAGCAAAAAAAATATGGACATTTCATTTATCTCTCGCATGTTTCCTCTTTTGCAGGTCAGCACCATCAGCAGCACCGAGGTGATTCGCGATCTTCGCCCTGCAAAAGGTTCCATCCGTGAGGCAGCAGGATTGTTATGACGAAGGCGCCCAGAAACGTTTCTCAAACACGCACTCGGCAGCCCCCCGTCGGGTCATGAGCCAGGACAGCAGGACGAATCGAACAAGGATCTCAAACCAGACATCACCGTCCAAGTGTAGTTTAATTTGTCGTTACGTTAAGTGTCACGTTTGCCTCCCCACGACGAGGCGGTTTTAATCTCTGTTGGTGCACGCGCGTCGTCGTGAACGAGTAAAGCGCTCGCTGTGGTGCGATGTGATCGGTGATTGTCGAAATTCCGAACGCGGAAGCAAGGACGACGACGACGACGGCTCGACGCGGCAACCGCACGTGCACCGATTAAAGCGTGCGAAAGCTTTATGTGCTCGAGAAGCTGTAAAACGGACTTGGATTAGAAAAGGCAGCGGTAGGTGCGTAGTGCGTGAGTGCACGTGGTAGAAGAAGCAGCACCAGGTGGACCCGATCGGGACAAGTGGTCCATTCGTCCGGACGTAAAGCTCCCCTAACAAAGCTCCACGACGCCAGCAATGACGGTGAAGCTGTTCCGGCGCGGTTCACCGCGATGCATCGGGTTGCTGTCCGCGTTCGTGACGATACTGCTCTGCCTGTACTACATTTCCATGGGTCAACCATCACCGGCTGGATCCGGCCCATCGGCTCCCACGGGGATGGATGGCAAGGACACACCCGGTGCGCTAGCAGGAGGCGGTCCGGCTCACCACAAACGGTGAGTGAGAGTTAAGCCCCGAAGGACTAAAACGCTAACCCGGAGCGAAATCGCGACACAGTCAGAGTCAGTATGTGCTCACGACTTTATGATCCGGTATCGCGGCATGGGCGAATTCTATTCGTCCATTCGATTCTCGATCGGAGCCTACGATGGCCATCATTTTTATCATCACAGAAAGCGAATTTATACCACCAGGGTGCCATAGGCCACAGGGGGTTTCGTCGGTTCGCCAGTAGCCTCGAGATTTCAGCGTGCGATGGCTTCGAAACCCGCTCTTGCGTGCCGGCATCGATCCAACGGTCCTCAGTCGGCTTCCTTCGGTCGGGTGCGGGTCAAAGTTTTATGTTTTATTGGAGGACCACTCTGACTGGCTGGAAGCTGAGAACGGGTCGAGTAGCGGGCGTGCAAGAGGCTTCCACTGAGGCACCCCGAGAAATCGCCGCAGAGTTATGGGAGCCAATTTGGGATTATGGCAGCTCGTGCTTAAGTCGAAATTGTATGACTTTTTGGAATTGATTTTGCTGGCTGGGACGGGTTTGGAGTTTGAGTTTGTGCGTCTTCCTGTCGGACTTCCGTGACTCCGAGTGGGTTCGTTGTGTATTTAGTGAGTCCTGAACCATACAACCGGCACCACTGGGGACTGGGGACGCACATATTGCAGTCATAAAAGTGATACTAACGATCGTTCCCGGATGGCATATTACCACCGTTCAGGGGTGGTTGTGTAATTCAAATGAATGTAACGGCATTGTAGCATGGCGCTTGTAGTCCGGCGAAGCCATTGTTGACAATTTCTGATAAGATTGTCCAACATGACAGCATTTACGGGATTGGAAAGTTGACAATTTACCGACGTGCGGTGACATTAAACAAGTTTAAATTCCACTTCTAGAAACCCCCTTTTCGGTGTGAAGGAATATGACACACAGACACACACTCGTTGATTTGGAAGCATGCGTTGTCAATCAAACATTCTGCCCGCAAAACGTTGTTCTGTTGCATTCGAGTAGAACCGCCCATCTGATAGCAACACCGTTGAGGTTTATCGGATGAAAAAGTGAGGATAAAAAGGGGGTTTTTGTAACTGTGGCAATATTGGAATAGATTGCTCATGCATTCCGTGCACATGGATCAATTTGTTGATTAAATTAAATGGAAGATCAAAAGTGAACATGGAAACAGGCAACGCATAATAATTGTGTTTGATCCGAGTGCCCCCAATCGCAAATGCATTCCTATGGATTATGATATCAGAGCTTATGAGCTGACTCGTGCTATGAAATCGTATAGATAAGGAGGATTTTTCTGTTTCAAACTGTAAATTTAAATACGCCTTTTTTGCCACGCAACCATGAGCCGTCCCGTACAAAAGTAAATGTTTGCCATAAAGCAAGGCCTACATAGATCGGGGTGTTGCCGATAAAAGGGTTGTTTTGTGGCCCCATCAACGGTGGCATTAGACGGCCCCCGCTTGGAAGCAACAATTCGCACCGTACACCAACCGTAAGCAATTCCGGATAAACGGTGCCACGAGATTTATCGCGTCACCAGCCCAGAAGCACCGTATACTTCTTGGGCGCAAAATCTCGGGCACGCGACACCAGACGCTACCCCATTACCCTGACGCGCCGTAATGTGGCTTTTCCGGCCTTTTCCCCGCCTTTGTTTTGCCTTCTCGCGTTTGCGTGAAGGAAACATCACGTAAATCACGTTAAAATTAACCGACTAACGCCTACCACACCGGGACCGGGACCGGGAAAGGGGGCGTAATACGCCCGGAAGCGGAATTTCCTCAGCACCCGGCGGGAACAATTATGAAACGCACACCCGAACGCTCGAACGAACGGCCAAAATAAAAGTGCGACTAAATTGTCACATCGGCACACGGAACTTTGGCCATAATTTTCGGCCATTCCTTCCGGTGCCGGCTAGGTTTTGCACCATTAACTGTCGATACCCTGCAGCCCCTTTCCGAGCAGCAACGAGTGGGGGAAACGACTGGCCTACATTAAGGTAGCGCTTCCTTCCGGTCCTTTTGCCGTTTGCGATGCGCGTTTGCTAATGTCATATTTTTGGGCTCTTCGAAAGTGCTACAACTTCATAGCGTTCTATAGCAGCGCCAGGGTGGCGTCGGCGGTGGCGTTATATTTCAGCACGGAATCGATCGTCCTTCATTGTGGACGCGAGATCCGGAGGGAGGTGGCAGTACTGGGCGGTTCTAGCATGCCTGGATATGTCTGTGTGTGTCTATGGTGCGATGGCAAACCATACATTATCCTCTCGGCCCTCCGGTAATGCCCGCGGCAATGGTTCACCCACCTCGTGCTGGTGTCCTGGAAATGCTTAGGCAGCGGCGTAATGTGAGTGTGTGAGACTAGCGTGTGTTGCGGGTTGGACGATGGCGCAAGCAAGCCTTTATCTAGGAGCAATAAAAAAAATCGCATAAAGCGAGATATAAGTGAGCATAAATATTCCCGTACCGTTCCAACACACTCGCGTACCATGTAACGTACCGCCGGCAGAGGTCCTTCGTTGGGCCACAGGATCGAGGCTCGTTACACATTAAACACGATGTGTCCATGGTTCTGCGTCGGGGAAGCAGCTACTTCGGTGCGAATGGTGGCTAATGTGGAAAGTTCCACAACGCCCCACAAATGCGCCATTTTTCAGCGCAATGCACGTGAGCGGCTCTAATCGATGGCGGTGAAATCTCGAATCCTTTCCCACCGTGTGGCGTTATTTGCGAAAAACCCTCTGGATGGTTTGAGGTAGTTGTGGATGGCTCAGGCACGCACGATAGCCGGGTTATTCTGTGCCGTAACAAACGCCGGCATTTAAAGTAATTTGTTTAGTTTACATGATGAGGTTTTGTGCTCTTTGTGCTATCGCATCGGTGAAGTACAAATTCGTACCGTTTTAATTGAAATTCTCAAACTCATGCGCTTTTAATCCATGATGTAATGATTTTTCAATCGAACTGATTTCCCCATCATTCATCGTGTCAGTGTTTGTTTTTTTTAAATTAACTGCTTCTCAATTGAAAAGTTCGTTTCCTCGTGAGAAGTGCGCTTGAATTGTTTAATCTAAAACGAAGCTAAAAATACAAAAGAAACTCTTTGCCTTGTTTCAGCTTATTTTTATGTTTTTTAACCTGTGACAAATAGTACGTACACGAGGCAGCTTTGCGAGTGGTCGTTGTAGGTGCTTTAATAGCTCCAAATCGCCTGTCCTGCATAAACTTTATCTTCCCACGAGTACGACGCTAATGTCCTAGCGCTTCTAAGTATAAGGCTGAGCTGAGTGATGCCCCAAGCGAATTCCCGGATTGCATCCAGGATATGCGATTGATTTTTAACAACGTTCGTCCTTTTCCTTTCTCTATTTGCCATGTTTTCTCTCTCTCTCTCTCTCTCTCTCTCTCGTTTTCTTTCCTTTCTTACTCAAACTTACTTGCCCAGCTTCCCATGGGCCATGCGAGGAGTAGCCGTGGAAAGCCGTTTCACTCGAATGGGACAAGAGCGTACCGAAGCAATTTTTCCTCCGAGCAATCCTCCCCTGGGGAAAGTCACATTTTTCTTTTCGTTCTTCCCGTTTGCGAACCCAAAATGGGATCCTAGAAAGGGGCGGCAGGCGCGCTTGTTACGTGTTAGCTTTGCTTGGGTGGCTTTCGATTGGTTTCCACTCGACGGAAGTAAACTTTCTTCGGGCGCACATTTGCGTCAGACCCGCCGGGAAGAGGCTCTGAAATGGGACGCGTTTCGAACCCAGCCCGACTCGCCTCGCCTCATCCGAAGCACCCGATTTCAGGGCATTCGAGGAAAGTAAAAATAAACAAATTGTTTGATAGGCAATTACGCGAACAACTGCGGATGACCACGAAGGACGAAAGGGTTTGGCCGGGTTGCCTCTTACTCGCCCACTGGTCCGTCGGACCAGTTTTTTGTAGTGGTTAGACTTAATTTATTGGTGCATGAACAAGCGCCGCAGCCTCAGCTCAGTGAGAGCCCAGAGCCGTGTTTATAAGATCATTTATTTCCTGCTCTATAAATAAAACCGTAAGCTCTCGGCGTTGGCTGTGGCTTTTATTGAGATTAATTTCAATCGCCACCGCCTTCGACGCGGTCGTAAAATTAGAACCCCGCGGTTCATTGAAAAACGATTTTCATATTTCGCCTTCTATCCACGATAAAGTATGAATCTGGGGACGGTTTCTGGCCCCGTCGCTTTTTAATTACTTTTCCGAGCGTCCTGATGAACAGCTACGACGCTAGGCGGAACTTTCCACCCTGGCTTTGTGCTTTCTGCGAAACATCGCTTGAGCGCACCAAAGAAAGCTCGGACGTGGAAAAGGCGTAAGAAACCAGCCCGCGTTCTGTTTGATGGCGTGGCATGGTGGTGTGGTTGTTTGCTTTAAAAACTTTTCCCGATTTCCGTCGCTGATGAAGTGTGCTTGCTTGCGTAGCGTGTGCATCGCAGCCAAAGGCAGTGCCTTTTTCGACGATCATCACCACCCGTTCGGTGCTTTGATGTTTGGTGGAAACGGAATTTCGCATACCGGCTTCGTCCGACCGACTTGCACTTGGCTTTCGAGTGGCCATCTTTCTTTTTTATCCTGCTGCTGCTGCTGTTGTTGTTGATGGTTCCCCAGCGCACCATTTCAACCGGTGGCCAGTGGTGGCTTGTCGTTCTCGGCTCGGTTAGCAATTTGTGCTATTTGGGAAGAAAATGCCACCCCCTCAAAAAGCCGGCTTCCGTGCGGGAGTTGACATGTGGTAATGTAATTACGGATTGCAAGCGAAACTGCACCCGGACAGCTAGCGTGTTGTCACCCGAACTGCTGTTGGCCAACCTCCGGATTATGCAGATTCGATCTAATCCGATTGCAAGCAGCCAGCCAAGTCAGGGAAAAGTGACGCCAGTAGCATCGCGTCAGGCAACACCGTAACATTCTCCGATCGGAGCGGACTAACTCGAGCGCATCTCGGTTTGGCTTTGCTGGAAAATCCTACCCAAAGCCAGCCGCACGATGGCTTCTGCCGGCCGGAAAGTCTTCCGGTTTCTTGAATTTGTGGTGCACCGACATGCTGCAAGTGAGTGTTCGGTTGGACGACGTTTTGCCCACCGATGCCACCGGACGACGCGTGGTATTGCGAGGTGAGATTCCCGTGCTCCAAGCATCCATCCGGTCAGAGCGGTACATTTGCATCAGTATCGATTTCGATGTGGAGCCTGCACTTTGCCCCGTCTTGAAGGGTGCTTTCCCTTGCCGGAACAAGGTGCTAAGGGCGGATAAGTAGGCGCATGTAAATTAGATTCCTTTTTTTCTTGGCACGTGTGTGCGAGCGCTTTATTGCACATTTTCTGTGTAGCTTGATTTATGCGCATTTTGATTCCGTTCGCTACACCTCGTATCTAACACCTTTGAAATGCCGCAGTGCTATTTTCGGGAAGCGAACATTTTTTTTTGCCCCATCACACCCAATTGGGAGAAGATTTGCGAAAAAAAAAAGGTGTTGCACCTTCGCACTTCGTTCCCTAGCAACCTTCGTCAATTTCGATAGAAATCTCGCACTTTTCCATTCGCCTCCTGCGATACAGCTTTTCTGCGCGCGAGGGAACAATGCGAAGCAGAATGAGAATGTACGCTCGGTTGTTCATCACCCGAAGAAGGAGCAGCATTTGCCGAATCTCGTTTGCGCCCATGCACATCGAACGGAATTGGAAGGAAATTCGACGATCACTCGTGACGACGGCACTACTGTCATTGGTTGACGACGACCTGTCATTGACACATCCTACTAAGTGGTGCGTTTCCTCGCGACAAACTGCGGCGACACCGAACGAATGGATCCGCATTGTGGAGCAAATTGGGTTACACACGCTGGTTGAACTCGCCACCGCCTGGCGCTTGGGTGTACTTTTGCTTTTCCTTCATTTCTCCTTCCATGTCTCTGAGGTGCCAGGACCACATTTAAAGCCAGCGCTCGGATGACATCCCACTGGAATTCTGCTCACTTCCGTTCAGCTTTCGAACACCACCAGCGTCGCAAATCGTCGACCATTGTGTGGCACAATGGGCGGTATTTAGTGCACTCGTACCCTAGCGTGTTCCTATCGACAACGGACCTTCGAACGCGGACCGATGCCCTCGCACACGTTGACCATGTGGCGTAATTCTTCCTCGGAGAGTTCGGTGGCTGCTCCCTCAGCGATGTGTGCAATTTGCTGGAAGAAACTTGGCAGCTCGGATCTTGCCAGCGGTGCCTTCCGGTGCGTGCCCAAATGGCTCCCTCGACTTCCGCAATCGAACCAGCGCTATTCGTGTATCGTTTTCACAAACGAAAGAAGCAGCTCAGCTCATGGGGACATCCCATTATGGGACACACGTTCCCGCTTCGGTCGTACATCTCCCACTCGGACGCTAATGGATGGCAAAACGGCGACACAAACTCGGTCACCAGCGCATCACCGACACCGGACGTCGACGGAGCTTGGTTGTGTCAAATAGGACAGCATACATGGCGCAAGGAGGATACAAAAAAATGGCAGAATCATATCCCCAACACCCATGCGTTCGCTGGTGGGCAATTGGATTAGTCCAGTGGCGGAGTTCTCACGGGATCAACCGACTCTTGCTCTCTGGCTCTATCGCTCTCTCTCTCTCTACCATCTCGCAGGACTCCATCGAGGGAAGGAAAAACTCCACGTCACGGTTGCTGCTGTTTGTGTGGCGTGATAGATTCGATTAAACCGGGGTTCCACCGAACGAGCCACCCACGATCACGTGCGAACGGAACAGAGCCAATGCTTCGCAGCCCAATTGCGAGTGTGTGTGCTTGCGCCTAATGAGGTTAGGCGTCACAGACGAGCCACATCCTTTGCTGCAGTTTACGGGTGCGGTTAAATAAGTTACCCGTAGTTGACGCGGCACGAGCCGATGCCGGGCATTGAGGTTAATTATCGGTCAGTTCATAAACATTCTCCCCGCTGCGCAAACATAATAAGCCGGCGAAGGAGGAAAAATAAAACCTCTTTCGAAGCCGGGTGGATATTATTGCGAGAAACGTGCTTGATTTGGTGCGGTAAAGAAAGCTTCCTTCGATTTTGGGGAAGGCGAAATCAAACTTTTGTTGCCGTTACGGGGGATAAAAATCACTCAAAATGCCGTTCCATTTCAATATTGAATAGGTTTTCTAGTTATCTTGAAACACTCTTGGCCATGGAAATTGCAACATCACATATACAAAGGCTCACAACAATATAGTTTTGTTCCGTAGAGCTCAAATGCAAAAAAAAATGAAGGCTACGTGAATAAAAGCCCGCCCGCCAGATGAGCAATGGCGCGAAAGTAACCTCGAAAAGATGCAAATTGTTGTCAACCGGGCGTATCAGCAGCAAACGAGACAACGAGGTTGCGCAACACGTCTCAAAGGAGCTCGCCCAAATCGTCCCCAGGAGATTGGTCGTCTCAGTTACGGCAGCTGAGCGACGTTGCCTAAATCGTGCCGACGATTGAACCTTTTTTATTGCCATCGCTCACTGTCACGTGCTTTCGCCGGGCGTACCGCGTGTCCCGCATGCGATTGAGCCGCATTTGCGCCGATTGACGCCGACAGCCGTAAAGGCACCGGAATCGTTCACATAAACACGCACGCACTCGCGTCATTCCCATGGCTGGCGGCACGTCGTCAGTTCCGCGGCGATGGAGGCGCCTGGTTGCTGACTGTTGACGTGGAATATATGACGCTTTTGGTGCGCGGTTTGAGACCGACCAGGCGGAAACTGCAATCGACGAAACACGGCGAAATTCATTCCCAACCCTGCCCCGAACACCATCAACCTTCAACCCGCGTACCAAAGCCCTCGACTTGGGGCATTGTTTGTGACTCTCCGTAGGGCCGTTACAGCTCGGTATTCGAGCGCGTTTCGATCCCGCCCGCGTGCACCCCGGGGCTGTCGGCTTTTTCGCACCGAAACACGCCGGTGCTTTATTTTCCCCACAAGATATTGAAAATTCACAATTTACCAATTCCCGCTCGAACGGAAAAATCATTCAACAATAAATAAGCGACCGAAAGCATGAGAAGCGCATGAGAGCGAATGGGTCGAAGCAAAAAAGGAAAAAGCACAGCCAACTACGTGGAAAGACGTGTGAGCAGTGTGGAAAAAGCGCAACAGACAGAGAGATAGAGAGAGAGAGAGCGCGAAAGTACCGAAGGGACGCTACGATTGTCTGTACACGGGCCTGCTGTTTTATGTTTCGCCTGCGGTCGCCCTCGTAAGTCATCGGCAAAGCGAGCATCCTTTCGCTCCTGGCCAACAGTTTCTCGTCGCCCCAGGGCGTTTTGGTCTGATCGTTCACCTTTTATAGCGTCTCTCTTTCTCTCTCTCTCTCTCTCATGCGCATACACACACACGCTTGTAATGGTATGTGATTTTATTCGAACGAAACACAAAAATGGAACCGTCCCCAAAGGAAAAACTCACGCCTCCGGAACCCGAGACACACGCTCAGTGCGATTAATAGTGTGCTACACGCGCGCAATTGATGGCTACCGGAAGGGTTGCCTACACGCGCCCCCAAAATTGCATCCTTCGACCTATCGACGTCTAGAGCGGCAATAAAAGTCAAGCGCGGCAACAATGACTCCGCAAAACCGAATGGAATGGCGACAAAAAACAGTATTCGAAAACTATTGTAAAAGTGTAGAATTTCGCCGGCTGGAGCATTTATATTTTCATCCTGCGCGGGGGTGTCCCCGACGACGCGAAATGGCCCATTCCGCGCGGGCGCACGCTTGTAACGATGCCGGTGGTCCTTTGCCGATCCATATATTTTCGCATCATTAAACGCTCATAATAAAATTTCGAATAAAGAAAAGCCCACGATAAAGTGGGCGGCAGTGGGCAGATAAAATGGAAAACACACTCCATGCTGGCCGGAGGGTGCGCGGGTGCCCCTTTTTTGCCAATCCTCCTACCCCCCGAGCGGTCAACAAATGACAGATTGCGGCACGGAATGTGACCGAAAAGGCGATTTTCCACGGATGGTCTCCCATCGAAGGACGGGCCCGATGTTATTTCAGCTGTGGGCCAGTATCGGTGATGGGTCTATTTTTTGTTTTCTTTCGTATGGTTTTTTTTTTGTGTTTTGAATCGGCTTTTACGACCCATTTTCCGCCCGCTGTCCGTCAGTTGGCGAGTGTTTGGTTTAAAAAAAAAAGGACTCCAATACAACTACGACCTTCTGCACATCGATCACGAGGCTTCAGCCGGTGGAATTTCGGTTGGAAAATTTACCCCCCGAAAATAGGTACGCTTTCTTTGTAATGAGAAATTGTCTGCCATTTCCGCCCGTGGCGTTGCCGTCGATTCAATTTTGCGATGACTTCCTGGCACGATCTTTACTCAGCGGCACTGCTGCTACTTTGTGCTCGGAACGGCCAAATTGCAAACATCAAACAACTTCAAATCAGACCCCTAGAAAGGGGAGGGGGCGCATAATGCGTGCTAATTTATTTTTCATACGCCCGCTCGTCCGCTGCTAATAAATCTCAATAATCCTTATCAGCCGACCTCTGGAGCCGGCCGTTTATCCGGCAATCATAACGAGAAAAGCCCTTATGTCACGGAAACCCAGCAGAAACCCCTAGCCGGGTGAAAGTTTCACAAAAGAGTGTGATGTGTGTGTGAGAGAGAGAGCAAAACAAGCAGGGAACATACGGTCGATGTGTAGGAAGTTGGAGCAAACAAACAAACGAAACGAAACAAAAAAAAAAAGGTGCAACACTCAAACCAAACCGGCGCGTAAGAAAAGTTGAGAGGAAAGTCATCACCGAAACGGAGCGAAGCGAAGGGTCGACATCCAGGGCGAAAGTTTATGAAATTTTATGGAATGTCATCAAAAATTACTGTCCAACGGGGAGGCGCGGAGGCGTTTGTTCTTTCTCCAAAGGTTGGTGTTCCGTGCGGAAACCCACCCTACCTTTCTCTCTCTCTCTCTCGCTTCCCTTCCGAGGGTAAAAGGGAAGCGCGAAAGTTTTGTTTGCAGCGCTTCCAAGCTCAACCGGTCAGCAGCAGCAGTCAGGTTGATAGAATTGATAGTGCAGAATAACGAGATGAAACCGGCCGGCGGGACTCGACTCGACCCGGGTTCGGGTGATGGAGTTTTTTTTTCTTTATGTTTTGTGTTTTAGTTTTTTTTTGGGCCCGGTGAAAGTTATAACACCTTTCGGCGAGTGGCGAATTTCGGAGCGAGCGGTAGATATATAAACCCTAGACCCCAAAACGAGCGTAGACCGTTTTCCCAGCCAGTGGGGCAGTCACGAGCGACACACGAGGCAACGGAAATAGAAGATACCTCGAAGGAGATAGAAGCGCTTTAAGTACCGCATCAGCCGGACGGTGAATGCTACATGATTAATAAACCCGCGTAGATGTATCGGGCTCCAATGCGGACGCTGCTCCTGGAATTTCCTGAGCACTGTCAGACGCTACGACAGTAAAGTGTTGGTAAAATTATGCGTGTTTTTATGCTTTCAATTTTGCCGCATTTGACCCGCGTGCTTGATGGTTCAACAATCCTTTGAAACATCGTCCCACACGTCCCACGACACAAAGGGTCCCACGAACCGGGTGCAATATTTCGCAGCATGATTGGGGTTTTTTTTTTGTTTTCCGAACATTTCCCAATACTCCCCCATTTTCCAGTGTGCTTTGTGAAGCTGGTGTTACTACACCCACTACTGTTGTTGAGTACGTAGACTGCGTTTCGCTTGCATCCGTCCAGGGCATCCCTGTGAAAAGTTGCGCTAAAGTGGGAAATAATGTTCCACACTACCCGGCAACAACAAAAAAAGATTGAAAAGAAAGAAGACACGTAGCAAAACTACAACACAATCAACAACAATGGCCATCCGGACCGTCGTCGGTGTAGAAGTGAAAATTAATTCATGACCTTCCATTTGAGCGGCCTCTACGGCTTCGCCAAGTGCGTCCCTCGGTTCGCAAAGCGGGCATGTCCTTCAGTTTGAAGTGTCCGTAGCTTTCCCCGGGCACCAAAAGTTACCCAGCGTTCGGAAACGTTCGTGGAAAGGCCTTTCCCACACGGGTACGTAGGCGTGTGGCTGAGGTCAGCTCTTCGAAATGGAGGCAAATGTTCAGCCTCGAGTGGCTTCTGATACGGCTTTGGCCGCTGTGACAGAGGACAAGAGCACACAACAATCAAACGCCGGCGTTGGAGGCCGAGTGCGAAACAAAAATTGCAACCCACCCTAGTGGTGGCCGTGGGCCAGAGGAACGAAGCTCATGCATAGAACCCCGAGCACTTGTGGACGCTTGCAACCGACCAACGGTTCCAATGAATAGTTTTATGAAAGTGACTGCGTTCGCTTGTGGCGCCACCCTTTTCGGATGCCAATAATATGCAAATCATTGCGCTTACTTGCTGGTTCTGGTCGGCAAACAGAAGGACACCTCCCACTCGCTTTTCTACACACATCACCACAGACACCCGCACACAGTTGTAATTACGCCGGAGAGAATGAAATTTGAATATTGGCATCCCGAAGCCATGGTTAACTTCCGCTCGCTCGCTCGCTGGGTCGAACAAATGACCAGGGCAAATAATAATGAAATAACATTGTTTTCCCGACGCCATTCCTCCTCCCCCCCCCCACCACCTCGCCCGATACGCGGGTTAGGGGTTGTCAATTTGCATCCAACATCCTCCCACGCCACCCGGTCAGTCGTGATGCTTTTCTGTGTAATTCGCAGTTCATCAGCACAGCACAGAAGAGATCCGTCCGGTTTGTTCTATCCTGATCGTTTGTGTGTTTTTCTCTCTCTCTCTCTCTCCCTCTCTCTCTCTCGCTCTCTCTCTTTCTATGTACCCGGCACCTGGCGCCTCCATCGGACAATCGTGCAGCTCGAACGGATCGGGAGCGCAACATACGGCCCCGAACGCCAACCACTCCTGGCACAGCTGGCTTCGGAGCAGCCTGAACTCGATCGGTGGTGGACCGGAAGCGGGTCGTCGTCTGCGCGTGGGCGATCGGCTCGGTGATGGTGCCCGTGGAGGCAGTGATTCCGGGGTCGACGCGGACGACAGTGGTGGAACCGAGGGTGACGAGGGCGGTGGTGGTCCTTTGCCGCGTTTTGGTAGCCGATGGGATGAATGTGCCGCACTGGAAGAAGCACCCACCGACATCACCACCGTGGACGAGTATGGGAAATTCGATTTCCAGGTAAGCCAGCGCCTCCGGTGATTGGAAATTGTCCCTTAATCACCTCGCTTTCTTATTAGTCCGCTCATTCCCGCCCGGGTGGGTGGGAGTCGTGCGCAAACGTACGCGTACCATCGCACACCGAGCTGCAAATATGCAAATATCATCGTGGCTGTGGGGAAGAAAGCTTGGTTAAGCCGAGAGCTGGGAAATATTCATATATGCGCATAAAGCACGTAGCAACGGAGCTCTCGGAAACGAATGCACGGAAAGACGGCGAGCTTGGGTGTGTCATCTTCATCATTACTTTCTTGCCGTCGTACGTTTGAACTCGGTTTTCATCCCACCAGCCGATCAGCGTGATTAGGCAGCGTGGTTTAGAGAATTTCGATGCCCGGGTTTTTTTACCTCCCCCAAAAGGATGGGTGAAATCGTCTCGAAAGGGGAGATAAGAGCGAATAAAAAAAGGGGGAATTTGAAAACTTTTGGGTAGAAATACTCGTTTTCTGTAACTGATTGCAGCAGTGATTGGACAATTTGCTTGCATACGTTACTCGGCTGTACGGCTGTAAGCTCGGCTGAAAACAACCACACAATTTCTACAGAACTCACTGCGTTAATTACGTTAATTACACCACCCACATCCATTCCGTTTACTGACAGGACTTGATACCTTGTTGCATCGCAATCATCTTTCGCAACATTCCAGTACAAAACCTCCTGCAACAAACACAGTAGAATATTTTCATTAAATTGTAGCTATTTTTTTTCAATTTAATTGAAAGCCACTCTTCCGGATTGTTTCGTATAGCGTCACGGCATTGTGATCGAGCAGAATCGACGGTACAATAGCTACACACACTCGCTCATCAGACAGAGTGTTTGAGCGTTTTGTATCGCATGAAAACGTATGAAAGTCAAACTGAAACCGCCCAATAGTTCAAGCTGGAATGCGCAACGTAGAAACGAACAGAAATATAACAGACACGAATCGAGTGAACGTTGCAGGAAAAGTTTGAAAATGTTTATTTTTCTTTCGGAAACAAAAAAACCATGTCGAAAAAATAAATAACATAAATTGAAAACTCCGCCAAAGCAAGCATCTCGGCACTGCTTCTGAGCCAATTAGTGTTCGCATAGATTTGAGAGGTCCGCTTTTTTGGTCTGACCTCCAGTTCCAGCGTATTCAAGGTCATTTTAGTGCGCTCTCTTTCTCGCTGAAGTACTTCGTTAGTTACTTGGGGGGTAATATGTAGAAAAGAGGCGTCCGAGAATAGGAAAAGCGTGCCAAGACCTCTAACGTTGCGCACTCACATCCCTTGCCACTTGGTTATCTGATAGCGAGTACGGTAGTGAAGTGATTTCAAATGGAAAGCAAAAACTAGTCCACACTCAGAGTAAAGTCAACTATTCACTTACCATCGGCAGCTTTCGTTGCCGTTTCGCTCTCTCTCGCTCTGCACCAGAGTGCTTTCGTAGAGGGATAACCACAACCTGCTGACTGCGGCGTTGTGGTTTTTCGGACTCAACGGGCGCGTTAGCCACACAGGGTGCACTATTTTTAACCCCCCGGAGAACATCCGGGAAAGCTCCCTCCACCGGCCACGGGTCCCAAGTGTTGGGCTCTAGATCACGCGAGGGTTTCACAAACCGCCCGATCTACTGGCCCGTTGACTTGCAGCGCTTCAACCGAGGAGCATACTGTGGTCCTCGCAACCGGCGAGCTTGTACTCTCTTAACGGCCACAATTGCCGTGTTCGCGTACGGGTATTACGGTTGTACTTTTCCACGATAAAAAATAACATTCAACCGCGAGCGACGAGTGGAGTGGTACGTGGACATGTACGGGATCGTTTATTTTTCTGCGTTTATATTTTTGTTTCCGGTGCTCACACTCAGTGTTAAGGGGGGCAAAAGAATGAATCGTATTATGTGTGTGTGTGTGTAATTTTTTTTTTGTTAACCTGGAACTGACCCTAGAGAAAACATCCATTTCAAGCATTACAATACTCGAATTTACACTCGCGATGGCTACCGTTGGTATGTTATTATTTAATGCGAACGAACAAATTATTCAATACCAGTAACGCTGGTAATGCTAATAACGCTATAACGCACCTTTATTCAAGTTACATCAATCACCTGCCGAAACTTGCCTCAGGGTTTTGGCTATTTTTAGCGACTTCCAAGCCTTCTGCGATCTTCACCCTTCACTAGTACATCGTCTCTGACAACTATCTAATCTTAACGTCCGGGAGAGGAACAAATCGCCAACAAAGCAATTTTTTCGGACATTAGGGAGCCTAAATCCCCTACCGGATCTTCGGCACGGGCATCCGGTTTAGTGAAAAATTCAAGCCAAGCACATGGGCCTAACTGACGTGGGGTGTTAACATGATGTATCCACCGGACGCCAGTTTTTGATCGAAACTCATTTATCTCAAGTGAGTCCTCGGAAGGGAGGCTGTTTTGGTGCGGGTTGGTTTGCTATTTATACCGGTGGTAAATAATTTAATTCCTTAATCAGAAGGTAGAAGGCTATTATTCGCAATTTTATGCTCAGCAATGTGTGTTAACGTGTTTAAAACAACACTTGTATAATGATGGTGTTTTGTGTTTGCTTTAAAATGGTTTAAAAGAACGTATATATTTAAAACGTTTGAAGCAAAATAACAACGAGCGATAAAGCATAGCTCGTCGGTATGCAAAAGTGAGCAGGAAATTTGTTCCCCGGCGATTATACATCAAATTATATGCGCAAGCTTATCTAAATGATAATCGCAACCACCGAGCGACCTAAATGCTTTCACCGGTGGGATCATCCCCGTTCATCGCATTCAAATAAGGATAATGTTGTGGCCGCGTCGTTATTTACACGCCCGGTGATGTTCGACATAAATCAGCAAGATTGTTACAGTTAGTTCGCTCCCTGCCCGGAGACCCGGAATGACTGACAATCGTTCCCGTGATTGACTGCCGTGAGAAGCCATCGTGTAATTGCGCACTTTTCAGCAAACTACAACCATGCGTACCGTGGGGATGAGCTTTGAAATTGGTCGATTACCAGCCTGCTTGTCCCATTTGAATCCTTCCCCATTTTGTTTGGGCAGCTCTGTGCGTGTGTGTATGCATACATGATCCCTAATAGCAACCCGTGTGGGTGGGGTTTGAGGCTGGCGATTCTGATCGCTTGCTAATTACTGGACACGTTTCGAGTACTATTACATCGGTAAATCATGAACACACGGCCACAGGCAATAATGGCCATAAAACAGGTTAAATGGTTTGCGACCGTTTAACTGGCAATCTGCATTCCAACACGAGGCCTAACTATCGAATGGGTGCGTGAATTTCCACAAGTCGATGCGGCTCCAAGTGAAATCAGGTTAATTATTTGGACGGTTCTCTAAATCAATTTGGCTGTTTGATTCGGATAACGAATATTGCATGTTCTTTCGCGCGCTATTTTTTCAATGTAGTGCGGAGGATATATTCCAAAAAATAAACTATTTCAATATTGCACCCAAAACTTCTCAACTGTAAAACGTTACTTTATTGCTAATTTTACAACTTTACCATTGAACAACGTATACAAAATTCTTTCCTCCAAAGGTGCTGCTCGTTGCTGCTCATCTAATCACTTTTATTTGGTATTTTCTTTCCATTTTTGCTACACATGCCCAGCCCGAGTGGATGAAAACCAAAGAGTACTGGGACAAAGATTTCGAAACTCACTACGAGAAGCTGCAAAAGGACCCCAAAAGACCCCCGCTGAAGGTAAGCAAACAGTCGCCGAAAACGAACCGCATCTCCCTGGGTTCGTGTTGTGAACGTGATTTTTCAACGCTAATTCCCGTGCAATTTTATCCCCCCTCGCTCTCTCTCCGACAGATCGTGGTCGTGCCGCATTCGCATAATGATCCAGGATGGCTGAAAACGTTCGTCAACTACTTCCAGTCGGATTCGCGCCAAATTCTGAACCTAGCCGTGACGAAAATGCCCGAGTACGGCAACATGTCCTTCATCTGGAGCGAGATTAGCTTCCTGCAGCTGTGGTGGGACCAGGCGCATCCAACTAAGCAACGGGTAAGGGATCGTCTCTCCCTCTTTCTCTCTCTATCACTTCATCTCTTGTCTTTCCGACTCCCAGACCAGCCCCAGTATATGGAGGCGAGGGAATTTCCCAGGGCTAATTATATACGGTGGGCCACACGCCGTGAAAGCTAGCTAGGTCGTACCACGAATGCAGCTACAACAAAAAAGTGACCTACATTATCCCAACCTTATCATATTCATGATTGCAATCTCTCCCACCGTGGATGCTTGCGAAACGCGCTTCTAGCTAGCGACAATATTGACAACAACCTGCGGAGCTTACTGCACCGGGTACGGCATGGGAAAATCATTGCCTGCCCACGCATTTGCAGCATGCACGCCGGTTCTCGCCGGTAGTTACGAAGCAAAAACACAAACCTTTACACCACACAGATAATTGATTAGTATGCACACTTGTGTTTGAACGCTCCCCCCGGTGGTTTTATCCATTTGGTGGCGGAAAAAGTTGCCACCCGATGGTAACTGGCGTCAGCAGTGGCCCAGTGGTCCGGGACGGGAATCACCGTATGATGTGAATGATCTGCCGAGGGTGCACAATAAATTGTGTGCCTGAGGTAATTCTCGGGTGGGTACTAACAAACCATTTCATCAAATGACGAGGATATCCCCGTCGGAGAAGCCCGAATGATGCCAGTTTGATGGAAATTCTGTTATTGAATCAAAATGAAAGTTTAAACTCTTTTTTCCTCAGACCTTCTTTTTAACTCATTTATAGGGCGCGGGCTTAAAAAAAGGCTATGCGATTCATTTGCCTTCCTTTTTAATTTACTATGTATAGAAGTGCATTGCACGTTTGTATCGAGTGCATGTTCCTTCCTGCAATTTTTTATCAAAGATTCCGATGGAGCACACGAACAGCCTTATCACGAACATATCCACATGTAATTTCATGTCGATTTTTTGAAAAAAGGGTAACTGATTCAATTAGAAATTGATCCTTTCCAGCATTGTACCATGTACCTATTAGTAAAAAAAATACGTTTATTTGATTATCTCTTTCCATCGTGAGCAATAAAATGCAAAATGTATGGTAAGATTTGTTCGTGGAACAACCATATAGCAGAGTTGTTTTCCGGAAAGACCCGAACGCTGGTCTTTTTTATAATGTGCAATAACGTGCACGCTGCATCGTTACGATTCGTGATGGTTTCTGATCTCAATAGGTAGTAAACCCGTCTGACATGTCCTTGCAGACAATCGGTGAGGTTCCACGGTTAACAAATGCTGTGTCCTTATCCCGTGTTCTCACGCTCCTACACTTGGTAATATTGACTATTCTTCAACGGCTTTCTTTGCGTTCCAATTTCTTCGATTCACAGATACTGAAGAAATTGGTGCAATCCGGCCGACTGGAAATCACGACCGGTGGCTGGGTCATGACGGACGAAGCCAACGCACATCTGTACGCCATGGTTGACCAGCTCATTGAAGGTAAGCAAAACCTGCCGAAGCTTGGCGTGAATCAACACTCACTCATCTTGCTACTTTCTACATCCTCCGTTTCAGGTCACCAGTGGGTGAAATCGAACCTAAACGTCACTCCAAAAACAGGCTGGAGCATCGATCCGTTCGGGCATGGTAGTACGGTGCCGTACCTGTTGGCAGCGTCGGGATTCAAGGGTACAATCATCCAGCGGATCCATTACGCCTGGAAGCAGTGGTTCGCTCGCCACCGGTACGGTGATTTCCTGTGGTCACCGTACTGGAAGAACCCGACCGGAAGCAACGGACGTGACCACACGATCCTAACCCACAACATGCCGTTCGACATCTACTCGATCAAGCATTCGTGCGGGCCGCATCCGTTCATCTGTCTGAACTTCGACTTCCGGAAGATCCCAGGCGAGTACACCGAGTACTCGATCAAGGCGCAGTTTATCACACCGGAGAACATCGAGGCGAAAGCGGACCTGCTGATGGAGCAGTACTCGCGCACGGCCTCCCTTTTCCCGCA